>NW_027412103.1:0-69104 GCF_047663935.1 Musca autumnalis
GGAAAGTCATCTCCGGTGAACTTTTGTATTGGGAAAGTCATCTCCGGTGAACTTTTGTATGGGGAAAAGTCATCTCCGGTGAACTTTTGTATTGGGAAAGTCATCTCCGGTGAACTTTTGTATTGGGAAAAGTCATCTCCGGTGAACTTTTGTATTGGGAAAGTCATCTCCGGTGAACTTTTGTATTGGGAAAGTCATCTCCGGTGAACTTTTGTATTGGGAAAAGTCATCTCCGGTGAACTTTTGTATTGGGAAAGTCATCTCCGGTGAACTTTTGTATTGGGAAAAGTCATCTCCGGTGAACTTTTGTATTGGGAAAGTCATCTCCGGTGAACTTTTGTATTGGGAAAGTCATCTCCGGTGAACTTTTGTATTGGGAAAGTCATCTCCGGTGAACTTTTGTATTGGGAAAGTCATCTCCGGTGAACTTTTGTATTGGGAAAGTCATCTCCGGTGAACTTTTGTATTGGGAAAAGTCATCTCCGGTGAACTTTTGTATTGGGAAAGTCATCTCCGGTGAACTTTTGTATTGGGAAAGTCATCTCCGGTGAACTTTTGTATTGGGAAAGTCATCTCCGGTGAACTTTTGTATGGGAAAAGTCATCTCCGGTGAACTTTTGTATTGGGAAAGTCATCTCCGGTGAACTTTTGTATTGGGAAAGTCATCTCCGGTGAACTTTTGTATTGGGAAAAGTCATCTCCGGTGAACTTTTGTATTGGGAAAGTCATCTCCGGTGAACTTTTGTATTGGGAAAGTCATCTCCGGTGAACTTTTGTATGGGAAAAGTCATCTCCGGTGAACTTTTGTATTGGGAAAGTCATGCCCGGTGAACTTTTGTATTGGGAAAGTCATCTCCGGTGAACTTTTGTATTGGGAAAAGTCATCTCCGGTGAACTTTTGTATGGGAAAAGTCATCTCCGGTGAACTTTTGTATTGGGAAAGTCATCTCCGGTGAACTTTTGTATGGGAAAAGTCATCTCCGGTGAACTTTTGTATTGGGAAAGTCATCTCCGGTGAACTTTTGTATTGGGAAAAGTCATCTCCGGTGAACTTTTGTATGGGAAAAGTCATCTCCGGTGAACTTTTGTATGGGAAAAGTCATCTCCGGTGAACTTTTGTATTGGGAAAGTCATCTCCGGTGAACTTTTGTATTGGGAAAGTCATCTCCGGTGAACTTTTGTATGGGAAAAGTCATCTCCGGTGAACTTTTGTATGGGAAAAGTCATCTCCGGTGAACTTTTGTATTGGGAAAGTCATCTCCGGTGAACTTTTGTATTGGGAAAGTCATCTCCGGTGAACTTTTGTATGGGAAAAGTCATCTCCGGTGAACTTTTGTATTGGGAAAGTCATGCCCGGTGAACTTTTGTATTGGGAAAGTCATCTCCGGTGAACTTTTGTATGGGAAAAGTCATCTCCGGTGAACTTTTGTATTGGGAAAGTCATCTCCGGTGAACTTTTGTATGGGAAAAGTCATCTCCGGTGAACTTTTGTATTGGGAAAGTCATCTCCGGTGAACTTTTGTATTGGGAAAGTCATGCCCGGTGAACTTTTGTATTGGGAAAGTCATCTCCGGTGAACTTTTGTATGGGAAAAGTCATCTCCGGTGAACTTTTGTATTGGGAAAGTCATCTCCGGTGAACTTTTGTATTGGGAAAGTCATCTCCGGTGAACTTTTGTATTGGGAAAGTCATCTCCGGTGAACTTTTGTATTGGGAAAGTCATCTCCGGTGAACTTTTGTATTGGGAAAGTCATCTTCGGTGAACTTTTGTATTGGGAAAGTCATCTCCGGTGAACTTTTGTATGGGAAAAGTCATCTCCGGTGAACTTTTGTATTGGGAAAGTCATGCCCGGTGAACTTTTGTATTGGGAAAGTCATGCCCGGTGAACTTTTGTATTGGGAAAGTCATGCCCGGTGAACTTTTGTATTGGGAAAGTCGTGCCCGGTGAACTTTTGTATTGGGAAAGTCATGCCCGGTGAACTTTTGTATTGGGAAAGTCATCTCCGGTGAACTTTTGTATTGGGAAAGTCATGCCCGGTGAACTTTTGTATGGGAAAAGTCATCTCTGGTGAACTTTTGTATTGGGAAAGTCATCTCCGGTGAACTTTTGTATGGGAAAAGTCATCTCCGGTGAACTTTTGTATTGGGAAAGTCATCTCCGGTGAACTTTTGTATTGGGAAAAGTCATCTCCGGTGAACTTTTGTATTGGGAAAGTCATCTCCGGTGAACTTTTGTATTGGGAAAGTCATCTCCGGTGAACTTTTGTATTGGGAAAATCATCTCCGGTGAACTTTTGTATGGGAAAAGTCATCTCCGGTGAACTTTTATATTGGGAAAGTCATCTCCGGTGAACTTTTGTATGGGAAAAGTCATCTCCGGTGAACTTTTGTATTGGGAAAATCATCTCCGGTGAACTTTTGTATTGGGAAAGTCATCTCCGGTGAACTTTTGTATGGGAAAAGTCATCTCCGGTGAACTTTTGTATTGGGAAAGTCATCTCCGGTGAACTTTTGTATTGGGAAAGTCATGCCCGGTGAACTTTTGTATGGGAAAAGTCATCTCCGGTGAACTTTTGTATTGGGAAAGTCATGCCCGGTGAACTTTTGTATTGGGAAAGTCATCTCCGGTGAACTTTTGTATTGGGAAAGTCATCTCCGGTGAAGTTTTGTATGGGAAAAGTCATCTCCGGTGTACTTTTGTATTGGGAAAGTCATCTCCGGTGAACCTTTGTATTGGGAAAGTCATCTCCGGTGAACTTTTGTATTGGGAAAGTCATCTCCGGTGAACTTTTGTATGGGAAAAGTCATCTCCGGTGAACTTTTGTATTGGGAAAGTCATCTCCGGTGAACTTTTGTATTGGGAAAGTCATGCCCGGTGAACTTTTGTATGGGAAAAGTCATCTCCGGTGAACTTTTGTATTGGGAAAGTCATGCCCGGTGAACTTTTATATTGGGAAAGTCATCTCCGGTGAACTTTTGTATGGGAAAAGTCATCTCCGGTGAACTTTTGTATTGGGAAAGTCATCTCCGGTGAACTTTTGTATGGGAAAAGTCATCTCCGGTGAACTTTTGTATTGGGAAAGTCATCTCCGGTGAACTTTTGTATTGGGAAAGTCATGCCCGGTGAACTTTTGTATTGGGAAAGTCATCTCCGGTGAACTTTTGTATGGGAAAAGTCATCTCCGGTGAACTTTTGTATTGGGAAAGTCATCTCCGGTGAACTTTTGTATTGGGAAAGTCATGCCCGGTGAACTTTTGTATTGGGAAAGTCATCTCCGGTGAACTTTTGTATTGGGAAAGTCATCTCCGGTGAACTTTTGTATGGGAAAAGTCATCTCCGGTGAACTTTTGTATTGGGAAAGTCATCTCCGGTGAACTTTTGTATGGGAAAAGTCATCTCCGGTGAACTTTTGTATGGGAAAAGTCATCTCCGGTGAACTTTTGTATTGGGAAAGTCATCTCCGGTGAACTTTTGTATTGGGAAAGTCATGCCCGGTGAACTTTTGTATGGGAAAAGTCATCTCCGGTGAACTTTTGTATTGGGAAAGTCATGCCCGGTGAACTTTTATATTGGGAAAGTCATCTCCGGTGAACTTTGTATTGGGAAAGTCATCTCCGGTGAACTTTTGTATGGGAAAAGTCATTTTCGGTGAACTTTTGTATTGGGAAAGTCATCTCCGGTGAACTTTTGTATGGGAAAAGTCATCTCCGGTGAACTTTTGTATGGGAAAAGTCATCTCCGGTGAACTTTTGTATTGGGAAAGTCATGCCCGGTGAACTTTTGTATTGGGAAAGTCATGCCCGGTGAACTTTTGTATTGGGAAAGTCATGCCCGGTGAACTTTTGTATTGGGAAAGTCATGCCCGGTGAACTTTTGTATTGGGAAAGTCGTGCCCGGTGAACTTTTGTATTGGGAAAGTCATGCCCGGTGAACTTTTGTATTGGGAAAGTCATCTCCGGTGAACTTTTGTATGGGAAAAGTCATCTCCGGTGAACTTTTGTATTGGGAAAGTCATCTCCGGTGAACTTTTGTATGGGAAAAGTCATCTCCGGTGAACTTTTGTATTGGGAAAGTCATCTCCGGTGAACTTTTGTATGGGAAAAGTCATCTCCGGTGAACTTTTGTATTGGGAAAGTCATCTCCGGTGAACTTTTGTATTGGGAAAGTCATCTCCGGTGAACTTTTGTATGGGAAAAGTCATCTCCGGTGAACTTTTGTATGGGAAAAGTCATCTCCGGTGAACTTTTGTATGGGAAAAGTCATCTCCGGTGTATTGGGAAAGTCATGCCCGGTGAACTTTTGTATTGGGAAAGTCATCTCCGGTGAACTTTTGTATTGGGAAAGTCATGCCCGGTGAACTTTTGTATTGGGAAAGTCGTGCCCGGTGAACTTTTGTATTGGGAAAGTCATGCCCGGTGAACTTTTGTATTGGGAAAGTCATCTCCGGTGAACTTTTGTATTGGGAAAGTCATCTCCGGTGAACTTTTGTATGGGAAAAGTCATCTCCGGTGAACTTTTGTATTGGGAAAGTCATCTCCGGTGAACTTTTGTATGGGAAAAGTCATCTCCGGTGAACTTTTGTATGGGAAAAGTCATCTCCGGTGAACTTTTGTATTGGGAAAGTCATCTCCGGTGAACTTTTGTATGGGAAAAGTCATCTCCGGTGAACTTTTGTATTGGGAAAGTCATCTCCGGTGAACTTTTGTATTGGGAAAAGTCATCTCCGGTGAACTTTTGTATTGGGAAAGTCATCTCCGGTGAACTTTTGTATTGGGAAAGTCATCTCCGGTAAACTTTTGTATGGGAAAAGTCATCTCCGGTGAACTTTTGTATGGGAAAAGTCATCTCCGGTGAACTTTTGTATTGGGAAAGTCATGCCCGGTGAACTTTTGTATTGGGAAAGTCATGCCCGGTGAACTTTTGTATTGGGAAAGTCATGCCCGGTGAACTTTTGTATTGGGAAAGTCGTGCCCGGTGAACTTTTGTATTGGGAAAGTCATGCCCGGTGAACTTTTGTATTGGGAAAGTCATCTCCGGTGAACTTTTGTATTGGGAAAGTCATGCCCGGTGAACTTTTGTATGGGAAAAGTCATCTCCGGTGAACTTTTGTGTTGGGAAAGTCATCTCCGGTGAACTTTTGTATGGGAAAAGTCATCTCCGGTGAACTTTTGTATGGGAAAAGTCATCTCCGGTGAACTTTTGTATGGGAAAAGTCATCTCCGGTGAACTTTTGTATTGGGAAAGTCATCTCCGGTGAACTTTTGTATTGGGAAAGTCATGCCCGGTGAACTTTTGTATGGGAAAAGTCATCTCCGGTGAACTTTTGTATTGGGAAAGTCATCTCCGGTGAACTTTTGTATTGGGAAAGTCATGCCCGGTGAACTTTTGTATTGGGAAAGTCGTGCCCGGTGAACTTTTGTATTGGGAAAGTCATCTCCGGTGAACTTTTGTATTGGGAAAGTCATGCCCGGTGAACTTTTATATTGGGAAAGTCATCTCCGGTGAACTTTTGTATTGGGAAAGTCATGCCCGGTGAACTTTTGTATTGGGAAAGTCATGCCCGGTGAACTTTTGTATTGGGAAAGTCATCTCCGGTGAACTTTTATATTGGAAAAGTCATGCCCGGTGAACTTTTGTATTGGGAAAGTCATGCCCGGTGAACTATTGTATTGGGAAAGTCATGCCCGGTGAACTTTTGTATTGGGAAAGTCATGCCCGGTGAAATTTTGTATGGGAAAAGTCATCTCCGGTGAACTTTTGTATTGGGAAAGTCATCTCCGGTGAACTTTTGTATGGGAAAAGTCATCTCCGGTGAACTTTTGTATTGGGAAAGTCATCTCCGGTGAACTTTTGTATTGGGAAAGTTATCTCCGGTGAACTTTTGTATGGGAAAAGTCATCTCCGGTGAACTTTTGTATAGGGAAAGTCATCTCCGGTGAACTTTTGTATTGGGAAAGTCATCTCCGGTGAACTTTTGTATGGGAAAAGTCATCTCCGGTGAACTTTTGTATTGGGAGAGTCATCTCCGGTGAACTTTTGTATGGGAAAAGTCATCTCCGGTGAACTTTTGTATGGGAAAAGTCATCTCCGGTGAACTTTTGTATTGGGAAAGTCATCTCCGGTGAACTTTTGTATGGGAAAAGTCATCTCCGGTGAACTTTTGTATTGGGAAAGTCATCTCCGGTGAACTTTTGTATTGGGAAAGTCATGCCCGGTGAACTTTTGTATTGGGAAAGTCGTGCCCGGTGAACTTTTGTATTGGGAAAGTCATCTCCGGTGAACTTTTGTATTGGGAAAGTCATGCCCGGTGAACTTTTATATTGGGAAAGTCATCTCCGGTGAACTTTTGTATTGGGAAAGTCATGCCCGGTGAACTTTTGTATTGGGAAAGTCATGCCCGGTGAACTTTTGTATGGGAAAAGTCATCTCCGGTGAACTTTTGTATTGGGAAAGTCATCTCCGGTGAACTTTTGTATTGGGAAAGTCATGCCCGGTGAACTTTTGTATTGGGAGAGTCATCTCCGGTGAACTTTTGTATGGGAAAAGTCATCTCCGGTGAACTTTTGTATGGGAAATTCATCTCCGGTGAACTTTTGTATTGGGAAAGTCATCTCCGGTGAACATTTGTATGGGAAAAGTCATCTCCGGTGAACTTTTGTATTGGGAAAGTCATCTCCGGTGAACTTTTGTATTGGGAAAGTCATGCCCGGTGAACTTTTGTATTGGGAAAGTCGTGCCCGGTGAACTTTTGTATGGGAAAAGTCATCTCCGGTGAACTTTTGTATTGGGAAAGTCATCTCCGGTGAACTTTTGTATGGGAAAAGTCATCTCCGGTGAACTTTTGTATTGGGAAAGTCATCTCCGGTGAACTTTTGTATGGGAAAAGTCATCTCCGGTGAACTTTTGTATGGGAAAAGTCATCTCCGGTGAACTTTTGTATGGGAAAAGTCATCTCCGGTGAACTTTTGTATTGGGAAAGTCATCTCCGGTGAACTTTTGTATTGGAAAGTCATGCCCGGTGAACTTTTGTATGGGAAAAGTCATCTCCGGTGAACTTTTGTATTGGGAAAGTCATCTCCGGTGAACTTTTGTATTGGGAAAGTCATGCCCGGTGAACTTTTGTATTGGGAAAGTCGTGCCCGGTGAACTTTTGTATTGGGAAAGTCATCTCCGGTGAACTTTTGTATTGGGAAAGTCATGCCCGGTGAACTTTTATATTGGGAAAGTCATCTCCGGTGAACTTTTGTATTGGGAAAGTCATGCCCGGTGAACTTTTGTATTGGGAAAGTCATGCCCGGTAAACTTTTGTATTGGGAAAGTCATCTCCGGTGAACTTTTATATTGGAAAAGTCATGCCCGGTGAACTTTTGTATTGGGAAAGTCATGCCCGGTGAACTATTGTATTGGGAAAGTCATGCCCGGTGAACTTTTGTATTGGAAAAGTCATGCCCGGTGAACTTTTGTATTGGGAAAGTTATGCCCGGTGAACTATTGTATTGGGAAAGTCATGCCCGGTGAACTTTTGTATTGGGAAAGTCATGCCCGGTGAACTTTTGTATGGGAAAAGTCATCTCCGGTGAACTTTTGTATTGGGAAAGTCATCTCCGGTGAACTTTTGTATGGGAAAAGTCATCTCCGGTGAACTTTTGTATTGGGAAAGTCATCTCCGGTGAACTTTTGTATTGGGAAAGTTATCTCCGGTGAACTTTTGTATGGGAAAAGTCATCTCCGGTGAACTTTTGTATTGGGAAAGTCATCTCCGGTGAACTTTTGTATTGGGAAAGTCATCTCCGGTGAACTTTTGTATGGGAAAAGTCATCTCCGGTGAACTTTTGTATTGGGAGAGTCATCTCCGGTGAACTTTTGTATGGGAAAAGTCATCTCCGGTGAACTTTTGTATGGGAAAAGTCATCTCCGGTGAACTTTTGTATTGGGAAAGTCATCTCCGGTGAACTTTTGTATGGGAAAAGTCATCTCCGGTGAACTTTTGTATTGGGAAAGTCATCTCCGGTGAACTTTTGTATGGGAAAAGTCATCTCCGGTGAACTTTTGTATTGGGAAAGTCATCTCCGGTGAACTTTTGTATTGGGAAAGTCATCTCCGGTGAACTTTTGTATGGGAAAAGTCATCCCCGGTGAACTTTTGTATTGGGAAAGTCATGCCCGGTGAACTTTTATATTGGGAAAGTCATCTCCGGTGAACTTTTGTATTGGGAAAGTCATCTCCGGTGAACTTTTGTATTAGAAAAGTCATCTCCGGTGAACTTTTGTATTGGGAAAGTCATCTCCGGTGAACTTTTGTATGGGAAAAGTCATCTCCGGTGAACTTTTGTATTGGGAAAGTCATCTCCGGTGAACTTTTGTATTGGGAAAGTCATGCCCGGTGAACTTTTGTATGGGAAAAGTCATCTCCGGTGAACTTTTGTATTGGGAAAGTCATGCCCGGTGAACTTTTATATTGGGAAAGTCATCTCCGGTGAACTTTTGTATGGGAAAAGTCATCTCCGGTGAACTTTTGTATTGGGAAAGTCATCTCCGGTGAACTTTTGTATTGGGAAAGTCATGCCCGGTGAACTTTTGTATTGGGAAAGTCGTGCCCGGTGAACTTTTGTATTGGGAAAGTCATCTCCGGTGAACTTTTGTATTGGGAAAGTCATGCCCGGTGAACTTTTATATTGGGAAAGTCATCTCCGGTGAACTTTTGTATTGGGAAAGTCATGCCCGGTGAACTTTTGTATTGGGAAAGTCATGCCCGGTGAACTTTTGTATTGGGAAAGTCATCTCCGGTGAACTTTTATATTGGAAAAGTCATGCCCGGTGAACTTTTGTATTGGGAAAGTCATGCCCGGTGAACTATTGTATTGGGAAAGTCATGCCCGGTGAACTTTTGTATTGGGAAAGTCATGCCCGGTGAACTTTTGTATGGGAAAGTCATCTCCGGTGAACTTTTGTATTGGGAAAGTCATGCCCGGTGAACTTTTGTATGGGAAAAGTCATCTCCGGTGAACTTTTGTATTGGGAAAGTCATCTCCGGTGAACTTTTGTATGGGAAAAGTCATCTCCGGTGAACTTTTGTATGGGAAAAGTCATCTCCGGTGAACTTTTGTATGGGAAAAGTCATCTCCGGTGAACTTTTGTATTGGGAAAGTCATCTCCGGTGAACTTTTGTATTGGGAAAGTCATGCCCGGTGAACTTTTGTATGGGAAAAGTCATCTCCGGTGAACTTTTGTATTGGGAAAGTCATCTCCGGTGAACTTTTGTATTGGGAAAGTCATGCCCAGTGAACTTTTGTATTGGGAAAGTCGTGCCCGGTGAACTTTTGTATTGGGAAAGTCATCTCCGGTGAACTTTTGTATTGGGAAAGTCATGCCCGGTGAACTTTTATATTGGGAAAGTCATCTCCGGTGAACTTTTGTATTGGGAAAGTCATGCCCGGTGAACTTTTGTATTGGGAAAGTCATGCCCGGTGAACTTTTGTATTGGGAAAGTCATCTCCGGTGAACTTTTATATTGGAAAAGTCATGCCCGGTGAACTTTTGTATTGGGAAAGTCATGCCCGGTGAACTATTGTATTGGGAAAGTCATGCCCGGTGAACTTTTGTATTGGGAAAGTCATGCCCGGTGGACTTTTGTATGGGAAAAGTCATCTCCGGTGAACTTTTGCATTGGGAAAGTCATCTCCGGTGAACTTTTGTATGGGAAAAGTCATCTCCGGTGAACTTTTGTATTGGGAAAGTCATCTCCGGTGAACTTTTGTATTGGGAAAGTTATCTCCGGTGAACTTTTGTATGGGAAAAGTCATCTCCGGTGAACTTTTGTATTGGGAAAGTTATCTCCGGTGAACTTTTGTATTGGGAAAGTCATCTCCGGTGAACTTTTGTATGGGAAAAGTCATCTCCGGTGAACTTTTGTATTGGGAGAGTCATCTCCGGTGAACTTTTGTATGGGAAAAGTCATCTCCGGTGAACTTTTGTATGGGAAAAGTCATCTCCGGTGAACTTTTGTATTGGGAAAGTCATCTCCGGTGAACTTTTGTATGGGAAAAGTCATCTCCGGTGAACTTTTGTATTGGGAAAGTCATCTCCGGTGAACTTTTGTATGGGAAAAGTCATCTCCGGTGAACTTTTGTATTGGGAAAGTCATCTCCGGTGAACTTTTGTATTGGGAAAGTCATCTCCGGTGAACTTTTGTATGGGAAAAGTCATCTCCGGTGAACTTTTGTATTGGGAAAGTCATGCCCGGTGAACTTTTATATTGGGAAAGTCATCTCCGGTGAACTTTTGTATTGGGAAAGTCATCTCCGGTGAACTTTTGTATGGGAAAAGTTATCTCCGGTGAACTTTTGTATTGGGAAAGTCATCTCCGGTGAACTTTTGTATGGGAAAAGTCATCTCCGGTGAACTTTTGTATTGGGAAAGTCATCTCCGGTGAACTTTTGTATTGGGAAAGTCATGCCCGGTGAACTTTTGTATGGGAAAAGTCATCTCCGGTGAACTTTTGTATTGGGAAAGTCATGCCCGGTGAACTTTTATATTGGGAAAGTCATCTCCGGTGAACTTTTGTATTGGGAAATTCATCTCCGGTGAACTTTTGTATGGGAAAAGTCATCTCCGGAGAACTTTTGTATTGGGAAAGTCATCTCCGGTGAACTTTTGTATGGTAAAAGTCATCTCCGGTGAACTTTTGGAAACTCATGCCCGGTGAACTTTTGTATTGGGAAAGTCGTGCCCGGTGAACTTTTGTATTGGGAAAGTCATCTCCGGTGAACTTTTGTATGGGAAAAGTCATCTCCGGTGAACTTTTGTATTGGGAAAGTCATCTCCGGTGAACTTTTGTATTGGGAAAGTCATCTCCGGTGAACTTTTATGGGAAAAGTCATCTCCGGTGAACTTTTGTATTGGGAAAGTCATCTCCGGTGAACTTTTGTATTGGGAAAGTCATGCCCGGTGAACTTTTGTATGGGAAAAGTCATCTCCGGTGAACTTTTGTATTGGGAAAGTCATGCCCGGTGAACTTTTATATTGGGAAAGTCATCTCCGGTGAACTTTTGTATTGGGAAAAGTCATCTCCGGTGAACTTTTGTATTGGGAAAGTCATCTCCGGTGAACTTTTGTATGGGAAAAGTCATCTCCGGTGAACTTTTGTATTGGGAAAGTCATCTCCGGTGAACTTTTGTATTGGGAAAGTCATCTCCGGTGAACTTTTGTATTGGGAAAGTCATCTCCGGTGAACTTTTGTATGGGAAAAGTCATCTCCGGTGAACTTTTGTATTGGGAAAGTCATCTCCGGTGAACTTTTGTATTGGGAAAGTCATGCCCGGTGAACTTTTGTATTGGGAAAAGTCATCTCCGGTGAACTTTTGTATTGGGAAAGTCGTGCCCGGTGAACTTTTGTATTGGGAAAGTCATCTCCGGTGAACTTTTGTATTGGAAAGTCATGCCCGGTGAACTTTTGTATTGGGAAAGTCATGCCCGGTGAACTTTTGTATTGGGAAAGTCATCTCCGGTGAACTCTTTGTATTGGGAAAGTCATGCCCGGTGAACTTTTATATTGGGAAAGTCATCTCCGGTGAACTTTTGTATTGGGAAAGTCATGCCCGGTGAACTTTTGTATTGGGAAAGTCATGCCCGGTGAACTTTTGTATTGGGAAAGTCATCTCCGGTGAACTTTTATATTGGAAAAGTCATGCCCGATGAACTTTTGTATTGGGAAAGTCATGCCCGGTGAACTATTGTATTGGGAAAGTCATGCCCGGTGAACTTTTGTATTGGGAAAGTCATGCCCGGTGAACTTTTGTATGGGAAAAGTCATCTCCGGTGAACTTTTGTATTGGGAAAGTCATCTCCGGTGAACTTTTGTATGGGAAAAGTCATCTCCGGTGAACTTTTGTATTGGGAAAGTCATCTCCGGTGAACTTTTGTATTGGGAAAGTCATCTCCGGTGAACTTTTGTATGGGAAAAGTCATCTCCGGTGAACTTTTGTATTGGGAAAGTCATCTCCGGTGAACTTTTGTATTGGGAAAGTCATGCCCGGTGAACTTTTGTATTGGGAAAGTCGTGCCCGGTGAACTTTTGTATTGGGAAAGTCATCTCCGGTGAACTTTTGTATTGGGAAAGTCATGCCCGGTGAACTTTTATATTGGGAAAGTCATCTCCGGTGAACTTTTGTATTGGGAAAGTCATGCCCGGTGAACTTTTGTATTGGGAAAGTCATGCCCGGTGAACTTTTGTATTGGGAAAGTCATCTTCGGTGAACTTTTATATTGGAAAAGTCATGCCCGGTGAACTTTTGTATTGGGAAAGTCATGCCCGGTGAACTTTTGTATGGGAAAAGTCATCTCCGGTGAACTTTTGTATTGGGAAAGTCATCTCCGGTGAACTTTTGTATGGGAAAAGTCATCTCCGGTGAACTTTTGTATTGGGAAAGTCATCTCCGGTGAACTTTTGTATTGGGAAAGTCATCTCCGGTGAACTTTTGTATGGGAAAAGTCATCTCCGGTGAACTTTTGTATTGGGAAAGTCATCTCCGGTGAACTTTTGTATTGGGAAAGTCGTGCCCGGTGAACTATTGTATTGGGAAAGTCATGCCCGGTGAACTTTTGTATTGGGAAAGTCATGCCCGGTGAACTTTTGTATTGGGAAAGTCATGCCCGGTGAACTTTTGTATTGGGAAAGTCATCTCCGGTGAACTTTTGTATGGGAAAAGTCATCTCCGGTGAACTTTTGTATGGGAAAAGTCATCTCCGGTGAACTTTTGTATTGGGAAAGTCATGCCCGGTGAACTTTTGTATTGGGAAAGTCATGCCCGGTGAACTTTTGTATTGGGAAAGTCATCTCCGGTGAACTTTTGTATTGGGAAAGTCATGCCCGGTGAACTTTTGTATTGGGAAAGTCGTGCCCGGTGAACTTTTGTATTGGGAAAGTCATCTCCGGTGAACTTTTGTATGGGAATCTCATCTCCGGTGAACTTTTGTATTGGGAAAGTCATCTCCGGTGAACTTTTGTATGGGAAAAGTCATCTCCGGTGAACTTTTGTATTGGGAAAGTCATCTCCGGTGAACTTTTGTATGGGAAAAGTCATCTCCGGTGAACTTTTGTATTGGGAAAGTCATCTCCGGTGAACTTTTGTATTGGGAAAGTCATCTCCGGTGAACTTTTGTATTGGGAAAGTCATGCCCGGTGAACTTTTGTATGGGAAAAGTCATCTCCGGTGAACTTTTGTATTGGGAAAGTCATCTCCGGTGAACTTTTGTATTGGGAAAGTCATCTCCGGTGAACTTTTGTATGGGAAAAGTCATCTCCGGTGAACTTTTGTATTGGGAAAGTCATGCCCGGTGAACTTTTGTATTGGGAAAGTCATGCCCGGTGAACTTTTGTATTGGGAAAGTCATGCCCGGTGAACTTTTGTATTGGGAAAGTCATCTCCGGTGAACTTTTGTATTGGGAAAGTCATCTCCGGTGAACTTTTGTATGGGAAAAGTCATCTCCGGTGAACTTTTGTATTGGGAAAGTCATCTCCGGTGAACTTTTGTATTGGGAAAGTCATCTCCGGTGAACTTTTGTATTGGGAAAGTCATCTCCGGTGAACTTTTGTATGGGAAAAGTCATCTCCGGTGAACTTTTGTATTGGGAAAGTCATGCCCGGTGAACTTTTGTATTGGGAAAGTCATGCCCGGTGAACTTTTGTATGGGAAAAGTCATCTCCGGTGAACTTTTGTATGGGAAAAGTCATCTCCGGTGAACTATTGTATTGGGAAAGTCATGCCCGGTGAACTTTTGTATTGGGAAAGTCATCTCCGGTGAACTTTTATATTGGAAAAGTCATGCCCGGTGAACTTTTGTATTGGGAAAGTCATCTCCGGTGAACTTTTGTATTGGGAAAGTCATGCCCGGTGAACTTTTGTATTGGAAAGTCATGCCCGGTGAACTTTTGTATTGGGAAAGTCATCTCCGGTGAACTTTTGTATTGGGAAAGTCATCTCCGGTGAACTTTTGTATTGGGAAAGTCATCTCCGGTGAACTTTTGTATGGGAAAAGTCATCTCCGGTGAACTTTTGTATTTGGAAAGTCATCTCCGGTGAACTTTTGTATTGGGAAAGTCATGCCCGGTGAACTTTTATATTGGGAAAGTCATCTCCGGTGAACTTTTGTATGGGAAAAGTCATCTCCGGTGAACTTTTGTATTGGGAAAGTCATCTCCGGTGAACTTTTGTATTGGGAAAGTCATCTCCGGTGAACTTTTGTATGGGAAAAGTCATCTCCGGTGAACTTTTGTATGGGAAAAGTCATCTCCGGTGAACTTTTGTATTGGGAAAGTCATCTCCGGTGAACTTTTGTATGGGAAAAGTCATCTCCGGTGAACTTTTGTATGGGAAAAGTCATCTCCGGTGAACTTTTGTATTGGGAAAGTCATCTCCGGTGAACTTTTGTATTGGGAAAGTCATCTCCGGTGAACTTTTGTATTGGGAAAGTCATCTCCGGTGAACTTTTGTATTGGGAAAGTCATCTCCGGTGAACTTTTGTATTGGGAAAGTCATCTCCGGTGAACTTTTGTATGGGAAAAGTCATCTCCGGTGAACTTTTGTATTGGGAAAGTCATGCCCGGTGAACTTTTGTATTGGGAAAGTCATGCCCGGTGAACTTTTGTATTGGGAAAGTCATGCCCGGGGAACTTTTGTATTGGGAAAGTCGTGCCCGGTGAACTTTTGTATTGGGAAAGTCATGCCCGGTGAACTTTTGTATTGGGAATAGTCATCTCCGGTGAACTTTTGTATTGGGAAAGTCATCTCCGGTGAACTTTTGTATTGGGAAAGTCATCTCCGGTGAACTTTTATATTGGAAAAGTCATGCCCGGTGAACTTTTGTATTGGGAAAGTCATCTCCGGTGAACTTTTGTATTGGGAAAGTCATCTCCGGTGAACTTTTGTATGGGAAAAGTCATCTCCGGTGAACTTTTGTATTGGGAAAGTCATCTCCGGTGAACTTTTGTATTGGGAAAGTCATACCCGGTGAACTATTGTATTGGAAAAGTCATGCCCGGTGAACTTTTGTATTGGGAAAGTCATGCCCGGTGAACTTTTGTTTTGGGAAAGTCATGCCCGGTGAACTTTTGTATTGGGAAAGTCATGCCCGGTGAACTTTTGTATTGGGAAAGTCATGCCCGGTGAACTTTTGTATGGGAAAAGTCATCTCCGGTGAATTTTTGTATTGGGAAAGTCATCTCCGGTGAACTTTTGTATGGGAAAAGTCATCTCCGGTGAACTTTTGTATTGGGAAAGTCATCTCCGGTGAACTTTTGTATTGGGAAAGTCATCTCCGGTGAACTTTTATATTGGGAAAGTCATCTCCGGTGAACTTTTGTATTGGGAAAGTCATCTCCGGTGAACTTTTGTATTGGGAAAGTCATCTCCGGTGAACTTTTGTATTGGGAAAGTCATCTCCGGTGAACTTTTGTATTGGGAAAGTCATCTCCGGTGAACTTTTGTATAGGAAAAGTCATCTCCTGTGAACTTTTGTATTGGGAAAGTCATCTCCGGTGAACTTTTGTATGGAAAAGTCATCTCCGGTGAACTTTTGTATTGGGAAAGTCATCTCCGGTGAACTTTTGTATTGGGAAAGTCATCTCCGGTGAACTTTTGTATGGAAAAGTCATCTCCAGTGAACTTTTGTATGGGAAAAGTCATCTCCGGTGAACTTTTGTATGGGAAAAGTCATCTCCGGTGAACTTTTGTATGGGAAAGTCATCTCCGGTGAATTTTTGTATGGGAAAAGTCATCTCCGGTGAACTTTTGTATTGGGAAAGTCATCTCCGGTGAACTTTTGTATGGGAAAAGTCATCTCCGGTGAACTTTTGTATTGGGAAAGTCATCTCCGGTGAACTTTTGTATGGAAAAGTCATCTCCGGTGAACTTTTGTATTGGGAAAGTCATCTCCGGTGAACTTTTGTATTGGGAAAGTCATCTCCGGTGAACTTTTGTATGGGAAAAGTCATCTCCGGTGAACTTTTGTATTGGGAAAGTCATCTCCGGTGAACTTTTGTATGGGAAAAGTCATCTCCGGTGAACTTTTGTATGGGAAAAATCATCTCCGGTGAACTTTTGTATTGGGAAAGTCATGCCCGGTGAACTTTTGTATTGGGAAAGTCATCTCCGGTGAACTTTTGTATGGGAAAAGTCATCTCCGGTGAACTTTTATATTTTAAAAGTCATGCCCGGTGAACTTTTGTATTGGGAAAGTCATCTCCGGTGAACTTTTGTATTGGGAAAGTCATCTCCGGTGAACTTTTGTATGGGAAAAGTCATCTCCGGTGAACTTTTGTATTGGGAAAGTCATCTCCGGTGAACTTTTGTATGGGAAAAGTCATCTCCGGTGAACTTTTGTATTGGGAAAGTCATCTCCGGTGAACTTTTGTATGGGAAAAGTCATCTCCGGTGAACTTTTGTATTGGGAAAGTCATCTCCGGTGAACTTTTGTATGGGAAAAGTCATCTCCGGTGAACTTTTGTATGGGAAAGTCATCTCCGGTGAACTTTTGTATTGGGAAAGTCATGCCCGGTGAACTTTTGTATTGGGAAAGTCATGCCCGGTGAACTTTTGTATTGGGAAAGTCATCTCCGGTGAACTTTTGTATTGGGAAAGTCATCTCCGGTGAACTTTTGTATGGGAAAGTCATCTCCGGTGAACTTTTGTATTGGGAAAGTCATCTCCGGTGAACTTTTGTATTGGGAAAGTCATCTCCGGTGAACTTTTGTATTGGGAAAGTCATCTCCGGTGAACTTTTGTATTGGGAAAGTCATCTCCGGTGAACTTTTGTATTGGGAAAGTCATCTCCGGTGAACTTTTGTATTGGGAAAGTCATCTCCGGTGAACTTTTGTATGGGAAAAGTCATCTCCGGTGAACTTTTGTATTGGGAAAGTCATCTCCGGTGAACTTTTGTATGGGAAAGTCATCTCCGGTGAACTTTTGTATTGGGAAAGTCATCTCCGGTGAACTTTTGTATGGGAAAAGTCATCTCCGGTGAACTTTTGTATTGGAAAAGTCATCTCCGGTGAACTTTTGTATGGGAAAAGTCATCTCCGGTGAACTTTTGTATTGGGAAAGTCATCTCCGGTGAACTTTTGTATGGGAAAGTCATCTCCGGTGAACTTTAGTTGGGAAAGTCATCTCCGGCGAACTTTTTATTGGGAAAGTCATCTCCGGTGAACTTTTGTATTGGGAAAGTCATCTCCGGTGAACTTTTGTATTGGGAAAGTCATCTCCGGTGAACTTTTGTATTGGGAAAGTCATCTCCGGTGAACTTTTGTATGGGAAAAGTCATCTCCGGTGAACTTTTGTATTGGGAAAGTCATCTCCGGTGAACTTTTGTATGGGAAAGTCATCTCCGGTGAACTTTTGTATGGGAAAAGTCATGTCCGGTGAACTTTTGTATTGGGAAAGTCATCTCCGGTGAACTTTTGTATGGGAAAAGTCATCTCCGGTGAACTTTTGTATTGGGAAAGTCATCTCCGGTGAACTTTTGTTTGGGAAAAGTCATCTCCGGTGAACTTTTGTATGGGAAAAGTCATCTCCGGTGAACTTTTGTACTGGGAAAGTCATCTCCGGTGAACTTTTGTATTGGGAAAGTCATGCCCGGTGAACTTTTGTATGGGAAAAGTCATCTCCGGTGAACTTTTGTATGGGAAAAGTCATCTCCGGTGAACTTTTGTATGGGAAAAGTCATCTCCGGTGAACTTTTGTATTGGGAAAGTAATCTCCGGTGAACTTTTGTATGGGAAAAGTCATCTCCGGTGAACTTTTGTATTGGGAAAGTCATCTCCGGTGAACTTTTGTATGGGAAAAGTCATCTCCGGTGAACTTTTGTATTGGGAAAGTCATCTCCGGTGAACTTTTGTATGGGAAAAGTCATCTCCGGTGAACTTTTGTATGGGAAAGTCATCTCCGGTGAACTTTTGTATTGGGAAAGTCATGCCCGGTGAACTTTTGTATTGGGAAAGTCATGCCCGGTGAATTTTTGTATTGGGAAAGTCATCTCCCGGTGAACTTTTGTATTGGGAAAGTCATCTCCGGTGAACTTTTGTATGGGAAAGTCATCTCCGGTGAACTTTTGTATTGGGAAAGTCATCTCCGGTGAACTTTTGTATTGGGAAAGTCATCTCCGGTGAACTTTTGTATTGGGAAAGTCATCTCCGGTGAACTTTTGTATGGGAAAAGTCATCTCCGGTGAACTTTTGTATTGGGAAAGTCATCTCCGGTGAACTTTTGTATGGGAAAAGTCATCTCCGGTGAACTTTTGTATGGGAAAGTCATCTCCGGTGAACTTTTGTATTGGGAAAGTCATGCCCGGTGAACTTTTGTATTGGGAAAGTCATGCCCGGTGAACTTTTGTATTGGGAAAGTCATCTCCGGTGAACTTTTGTATTGGGAAAGTCATCTCCGGTGAACTTTTGTATGGGAAAGTCATCTCCGGTGAACTTTTGTATTGGGAAAGTCATCTTCGGTGAACTTTTGTATTGGGAAAGTCATCTCCGGTGAACTTTTGTATTGGGAAAGTCATCTCCGGTGAACTTTTGTATTGGGAAAATCATCTCCGGTGAACTTTTGTATTGGGAAAGTCATCTCCGGTGAACTTTTGTATTGGGAAAGTCATCTCCGGTGAACTTTTGTATGGGAAAAGTCATCTCCGGTGAACTTTTGTATTGGGAAAGTCATCTCCGGTGAACTTTTGTATGGGAAAGTCATCTCCGGTGAACTTTTGTATGGGAAAAGTCATCTCCGGTGAACTTTTGTATTGGGAAAGTCATCTCCGGTGAACTTTTGTATGGGAAAAGTCATCTCCGGTGAACTTTTGTATGGGAAAAGTCATCTCCGGTGAACTTTTGTATTGGGAAAGTCATCTCCGGTGAACTTTTGTATGGGAAAGTCATCTCCGGTGAACTTTTGTATTGGGAAAGTCATCTCCGGTGAACTTTTATATGGGAAAAGTCATCTCCGGTGAACTTTTGTATTGGGAAAGTCATATCCGGTGAACTTTTGTATTGGGAAAGTCATGCCCGGTGAACTTTTATATGGGAAAAGTCATCTCCGGTGAACTTTTGTATGGGAAAAGTCATCTCCGGTGAACTTTTGTATGGGAAAAGTCATCTCCGGTGAACTTTTGTATTGGGAAAGTCATCGGGAAAAGTCATCTCCGGTGAACTTTTGTATTGGGAAAGTCATCTCCGGTGAACTTTTGTATGGAAAAGTCATCTCCGGTGAACTTTTGTATTGGGAAAGTCATCTCCGGTGAACTTTTGTATGGGAAAAGTCACTCACGGTGAACTTTTGTATGGGAAAGTCATCTCCGGTGAACTTTTGTATTGGGAAAGTCATGCCCGGTGAACTTTGTATGGAAAGTCATGCACGGTGACTTTTGTAGGAAAGTCATCTCCGGTGAACTTTTGTATTGGGAAAGTCATCTCCGGTGAACTTTTGTATGGGAAAGTCATCTCGGTGAACTTTTGTATTGGGAAAGTCATCTCCGGTGAACTTTTGTATTGGGAAAGTCATCTCCGTGAACTTTTGTATTGGGAAAGTCATCTCCGGTGAACTTTTGTATTGGGAAAGTCATCTCCGGTGAACTTTTGTTATGGGAAAGTCATCTCCGGTGAACTTTTGTATTGGGAAAGTCATCTCCGGTGAACTTTTGTATGGGAAAAGTCATCTCCGGTGAACTTTTGTATTGGGAAAGTCATCTCCGGTGAACTTTTGTATTGGAAAGTCATCTCCGGTGAACTTTTGTATGGGAAAAGTCATCTCCGGTGAACTTTTGTATTGGGAAAGTCATCTCCGGGTGAACTTTTGTATTGGGAAAGTCATCTCCGGTGAACTTTTGTATGGGAAAGTCATCTCCGGTGAACTTTTGTATTGGGAAAGTCATCTCCGGTGAACTTTTGTATTGGGAAAAGTCATCTCCGGTGAACTTTTGTATTGGGAAAGTCATCTCCGGTGAACTTTTGTATTGGGAAAGTCATCTCCGGTGAACTTTTGTATGGGAAAAGTCATCTCCGGTGAACTTTTGTATGGGAAAAGTCATCTCCGGTGAACTTTTGTATGGGAAAAGTCATCTCCGGTGAACTTTTGTATTGGGAAAGTCATCTCCGGTGAACTTTTGTATTGGGAAAGTCATCTCCGGTGAACTTTTGTATGGGAAAGTCATCTCCGGTGAACTTTTGTATGGGAAAGTCATCTCCGGTGAACTTTTGTATTGGGAAAGTCATCTCCGGTGAACTTTTGTATGGGAAAAGTCATCTCCGGTGAACTTTTGTATGGGAAAAGTCATCTCCGGTGAACTTTTGTATTGGGAAAAGTCATCTCCGGTGAACTTTTGTATTGGGAAAGTCATCTCCGGTGAACTTTTGTATGGGAAAGTCATCTCCGGTGAACTTTTGTATTGGGAAAGTCATCTCCGGTGAACTTTTGTATTGGGAAAGTCATCTCCGGTGAACTTTTGTATTGGAAAGTCATCTCCGGTGAACTTTTGTATGGGAAAAGTCATCTCCGGTGAACTTTGTATTGGGAAAGTCATCTCC
This sequence comes from Musca autumnalis, assembly GCF_047663935.1. Lineage (NCBI taxonomy): Eukaryota > Metazoa > Arthropoda > Insecta > Diptera > Muscidae > Musca > Musca autumnalis. The sequence continues at coordinate 20,570 of NW_027412103.1, forward strand.
GGTGAACTTTTGTATTGGGAAAGTCATCTCCGGTGAACTTTTGTATTGGGAAAGTCATCTCCGGTGAACTTTTGTATTGGGAAAGTCATCTCCGGTGAACTTTTGTATGGGAAAAGTCATCTCCGGTGAACTTTTGTATTGGGAAAGTCATCTCCGGTGAACTTTTGTATGGGAAAGTCATCTCCGGTGAACTTTTGTATTGGGAAAGTCATCTCCGGTGAACTTTTGTATTGGGAAAGTCATCTCCGGTGAACTTTTGTATTGGGAAAGTCATCTCCGGTGAACTTTTGTATTGGGAAAGTCATCTCCGGTGAACTTTTGTATTGGGAAAGTCATCTCCGGTGAACTTTTGTATTGGGAAAAGTCATCTCCGGTGAACTTTTGTATTGGGAAAGTCATCTCCGGTGAACTTTTGTATTGGGAAAGTCATCTCCGGTGAACTTTTGTATTGGGAAAGTCATCTCCGGTGAACTTTTGTATGGGAAAAGTCATCTCCGGTGAACTTTTGTATGGGAAAGTCATCTCCGGTGAACTTTTGTATTGGGAAAGTCATCTCCGGTGAACTTTTGTATGGGAAAGTCATCTCCGGTGAACTTTTGTATGGAAAGTCATCTCCGGTGAACTTTTGTATTGGGAAAGTCATCTCCGGTGAACTTTTGTATGGGAAAGTCATCTCCGGTGAACTTTTGTATTGGGAAAGTCATCTCCGGTGAACTTTTGTATGGGAAAAGTCATCTCCGGTGAACTTTTGTATTGGGAAAGTCATCGCCGGTGAACTTTTGTATTGGGAAAGTCATGCCCGGTGAACTTTTGTATTGGGAAAAGTCATCTCCGGTGAACTTTTGTATTGGGAAAAGTCATCTCCGGTGAACTTTTGTATGGGAAAAGTCATCTCCGGTGAACTTTTTGTATTGGGAAAGTCATCTCCGGTGAACTTTTGTATGGGAAAAGTCATCTCCGGTGAACTTTTGTATTGGGAAAGTCATCTCCGGTGAACTTTTGTATGGGAAAAGTCATCTCCGGTGAACTTTTGTATTGGGAAAGTCATCTCCGGTGAACTTTTGTATGGGAAAAGTCATCTCCGGTGAACTTTTGTATGGGAAAGTCATCTCCGGTGAACTTTTGTATTGGGAAAGTCATGCCCGGTGAACTTTTGTATTGGGAAAGTCATGCCCGGTGAACTTTTGTATTGGGAAAGTCATCTCCGGTGAACTTTTGTATTGGGAAAGTCATCTCCGGTGAACTTTTGTATGGGAAAGTCATCTCCGGTGAACTTTTGTATTGGGAAAGTCATCTCCGGTGAACTTTTGTATGGGAAAGTCATCTCCGGTGAACTTTTGTATTGGGAAAGTCATCTCCGGTGAACTTTTGTATTGGGAAAGTCATCTCCGGTGAACTTTTGTATGGGAAAAGTCATCTCCGGTGAACTTTTGTATTGGGAAAGTCATCTCCGGTGAACTTTTGTATTGGAAAAGTCATCTCCGGTGAACTTTTGTATTGGGAAAGTCATCTCCGGTGAACTTTTGTATGGGAAAGTCATCTCCGGTGAACTTTTGTATGGGAAAAGTCATCTCCGGTGAACTTTTGTATTGGGAAAGTCATCTCCGGTGAACTTTTGTATGGGAAAAGTCATCTCCGGTGAACTTTTGTATGGGAAAAGTCATCTCCGGTGAACTTTTGTATTGGGAAAGTCATGCTCCGGTGAACTTTTGTATGGGAAAGTCATCTCCGGTGAACTTTTGTATTGGGAAAGTCATCTCCGGTGAACTTTTGTATTGGGAAAGTCATGCCCGGTGAACTTTTGTATGGGAAAGTCATCTCCGGTGAACTTTTGTATGGGAAAGTCATCTCCGGTGAACTTTTGTATGGGAAAAGTCATCTCCGGTGAACTTTTGTATTGGGAAAGTCATCTCCGGTGAACTTTTGTATGGGAAAAGTCATCTCCGGTGAACTTTTGTATTGGGAAAGTCATCTCCGGTGAACTTTTGTATGGGAAAAGTCATCTCCGGTGAACTTTTGTATTGGGAAAGTCATCTCCGGTGAACTTTTGTATGGGAAAAGTCATCTCCGGTGAACTTTTGTATGGGAAAAATCATCTCCGGTGAACTTTTGTATTGGGAAAGTCATGCCCGGTGAACTTTTGTATTGGGAAAGTCATCTCCGGTGAACTTTTGTATGGGAAAAGTCATCTCCGGTGAACTTTTATATTGGGAAAGTCATGCCCGGTGAACTTTTGTATGGGGAAAGTCATCTCCGGTGAACTTTTGTATTGGGAAAGTCATGCCCGGTGAACTTTTGTATTGGGAAAGTCATGCCCGGTGAACTTTTGTATTGGGAAAGTCATCTCCGGTGAACTTTTGTATTGGGAAAGTCATGCCCGGTGAACTTTTGTATTGGGAAAGTCATCTCCGGTGAACTTTTGTATTGGGAAAGTCATCTCCGGTGAACTTTTGTATTGGGAAAGTCATCTCCGGTGAACTTTTGTATGGGAAAAGTCATCTCCGGTGAACTTTTGTATTGGGAAAGTCATCTCCGGTGAACTTTTGTATTGGGAAAGTCATCTCCGGTGAACTTTTGTATTGGGAAAGTCATCTCCGGTGAACTTTTGTATGGGAAAGTCATCTCCGGTGAACTTTTGTATTGGGAAAGTCATCTCCGGTGAACTTTTGTATTGGGAAAGTCATCTCCGGTGAACTTTTGTATTGGGAAAGTCATCTCCGGTGAACTTTTGTATTGGGAAAGTCATCTCCGGTGAACTTTTGTATTGGGAAAGTCATCTCCGGTGAACTTTTGTATTGGGAAAGTCATCTCCGGTGAACTTTTGTATGGGAAAAGTCATCTCCGGTGAACTTTTGTATTGGGAAAGTCATCTCCGGTGAACTTTTGTATGGGAAAAGTCATCTCCGGTGAACTTTTGTGCTGGGAAAGTCATCTCCGGTGAACTTTTGTATGGGAAAAGTCATCTCCGGTGAACTTTTGTATTGGGAAAGTCATCTCCGGTGAACTTTTGTATGGGAAAAGTCATCTCCGGTGAACTTTTGTATTGGGAAAGTCATGCCCGGTGAACTTTTGTATTGGGAAAGTCATCTCCGGTGAACTTTTGTATTGCGAAAGTCATCTCCGGTGAACTTTTGTATTGGGAAAGTCATCTCCGGTGAACTTTTGTATTGGGAAAGTCATCTCCGGTGAACTTTTGTATGGGAAAAGTCATCTCCGGTGAACTTTTGTATTGGGAAAGTCATCTCCGGTGAACTTTTGTATTGGGAAAGTCATCTCCGGTGAACTTTTGTATGGGAAAAGTCATCTCCGGTGAACTTTTGTATTGGGAAAGTCATCTCCGGTGAACTTTTGTATTGGGAAAGTCATCTCCGGTGAACTTTTGTATTGGGAAAGTCATCTCCGGTGAACTTTTGTATGGGAAAAGTCATCTCCGGTGAACTTTTGTATTGGGAAAGTTATCTCCGGTGAACTTTTGTATTGGGAAAGTCATCTCCGGTGAACTTTTGTATGGGAAAAGTCATCTCCGGTGAACTTTTGTATTGGGAAAGTCATCTCCGGTGAACTTTTGTATGGGAAAAGTCATCTCCGGTGAACTTTTGTATTGGGAAAGTCATCTCCGGTGAACTTTTGTATGGGAAAAGTCATCTCCGGTGAACTTTTGTATTGGGAAAGTCATCTCCGGTGAACTTTTGTATGGGAAAAGTCATCTCCGGTGAACTTTTGTATTGGGAAAGTCATCTCCGGTGAACTTTTGTATGGGAAAAGTCATCTCCGGTGAACTTTTGTATTGGGAAAGTCATGCCCGGTGAACTTTTGTATTGCGAAAGTCATCTCCGGTGAACTTTTGTATTGGGAAAGTCATCTCCGGTGAACTTTTGTATGGGAAAAGTCATCTCCGGTGAACTTTTGTATTGGGAAAGTCATCCCCGGTGAACTTTTGTATTGGGAAAGTCATGCCCGGTGAACTTTTGTATTGGGAAAGTCATCTCCGGTGAACTTTTGTATTGGAAAGTCATCTCCGGTGAACTTTTGTATGGGAAAAGTCATCTCCGGTGAACTTTTGTATTGGGAAAGTCATCTCCGGTGAACTTTTGTATTGGGAAAGTCATCTCCGGTGAACTTTTGTATGGGAAAAGTCATCTCCGGTGAACTTTTGTATTGGGAAAGTCATCTCCGGTGAACTTTTGTATTGGGAAAGTCATCTCCGGTGAACTTTTGTATTGGGAAAGTCATCTCCGGTGAACTTTTGTATGGGAAAAGTCATCTCCGGTGAACTTTTGTATTGGGAAAGTCATGCCCGGTGAACTTTTGTATTGGGAAAGTCATGCCCGGTGAACTTTTGTATGGGAAAAGTCATCTCCGGTGAACTTTTGTATTGGGAAAGTCATCTCCGGTGAACTTTTGTATTGGGAAAGTCATCTCCGGTGAACTTTTGTATGGGAAAAGTCATCTCCGGTGAACTTTTGTATTGGGAAAGTCATGCCCGGTGAACTTTTGTATTGGGAAAGTCATGCCCGGTGAACTTTTGTATTGGGAAGTCATCTCCGGTGAACTTTTGTATTGGGAAAGTCATGCCCGGTGAACTTTTATATTGGGTGAACTTTTGTATTGGGAAAGTCATCTCCGGTGAACTTTTGTATGGGAAAAGTCATCTCCGGTGAACTTTTGTATGGGAAAAGTCATCTCCGGTGAACTTTTGTATTGGAAAAGTCATCTCCGGTGAACTTTTGTATGGGAAAAGTCATCTCCGGTGAACTTTTGTATTGGGAATGTCATCTCCGGTGAACTTTTGTATGGGAAAAGTCATCTCCGGTGAACTTTTGTATTGGGAAAGTCATCTCCGGTGAACTTTTGTATTGGGAAAGTCATCTCCGGTGAACTTTTGTATGGGAAAAGTCATCTCCGGTGAACTTTTGTATGGGAAAAGTCATCTCCGGTGAACTTTTGTATTGGGAAAGTCATCTCCGGTGAACTTTTGTATTGGGAAAGTCATCTCCGGTGAACTTTTGTATTGGGAAAGTCATCAACGGTGAACTTTTGTATGGGAAAAGTCATCTCCGGTGAACTTTTGTATTGGGAAAGTCATGCCCGGTGAACTTTTGTATTGGGAAAGTCATGCCCGGTGAACTTTTGTATGGGAAAAGTCATCTCCGGTGAACTTTTGTATTGGGAAAGTCATCTCCGGTGAACTTTTGTATTGGGAAAGTCATCTCCGGTGAACTTTTGTATGGGAAAATTCATCTCCGGTGAACTTTTGTATTGGGAAAGTCATGCCCGGTGAACTTTTGTATTGGGAAAGTCATGCCCGGTGAACTTTTGTATTGGGAAAGTCATCTCCGGTGAACTTTTGTATTGGGAAAGTCATGCCCGGTGAACTTTTATATTGGGTGAACTTTTGTATTGGGAAAGTCATCTCCGGTGAACTTTTGTATGGGAAAAGTCATCTCCGGTGAACTTTTGTATGGGAAAAGTCATCTCCGGTGAACTTTTGTATTGGGAAAGTCATCTCCGGTGAACTTTTGTATGGGAAAAGTCATCTCCGGTGAACTTTTGTATTGGGAAAGTCATCTCCGGTGAACTTTTGTATGGGAAAAGTCATCTCCGGTGAACTTTTGTATTGGGAAAGTCATCTCCGGTGAACTTTTGTATTGGGAAAGTCATCTCCGGTGAACTTTTGTATGGGAAAAGTCATCTCCGGTGAACTTTTGTATTGGGAAAGTCATCTCCGGTGAACTTTTGTATTGGGAAAGTCATCTCCGGTGAACTTTTGTATGGGGAAAGTCATCTCCGGTGAACTTTTGTATTGGGAAAGTCATCTCCGGTGAACTTTTGTATTGGGAAAGTCATCTCCGGTGAACTTTTGTATGGGAAAAGTCATGCCCGGTGAACTTTTGTATTCGGAAAGTCGTGCCCGGTGAACTTCTGTATTGGGAAAGTCATCTCCGGTGAACTTTTGTATGGGAAAAGTCATCTCCGGTGAACTTTTGTATGGGAAAGTCATCTCCGGTGAACTTTTGTATTGGGAAAGTCATGCCCGGTGAACTTTTATATTGGGAAAGTCATCTCCGGTGAAATTTTGTATGGGAAAAGTCATCTCCGGTGAACTTTTGTATTGGGAAAGTCATCTCCGGTGAAATTTTGTATTGGGAAAATCATCTCCGGTGAACTTTTGTATGGGAAAAGTCATCTCCGGTGAACTTTTGTATGGGAAAAGTCATCTCCGGTGAACTTTTGTATGGGAAAGTCATCTCCGGTGAACTTTTGTATTGGGAAAGTCATCTCCGGTGAACTTTTGTATTGGGAAAGTCATCTCCGGTGAACTTTTGTATGGGAAAAGTCATCTCCGGTGAACTTTTGTATTGGGAAAGTCATCTCCGGTGAACTTTTGTATGGGAAAAGTCATCTCCGGTGAACTTTTGTATTGGGAAAGTCATCTCCGGTGAACTTTTGTATTGGGAAAGTCATCTCCGGTGAACTTTTGTATGGGAAAAGTCATCTCCGGTGAACTTTTGTATTGGGAAAGTCATCTCCGGTGAACTTTTGTATGGGAAAAGTCATCTCCGGTGAACTTTTGTATTGGGAAAGTCATGCCCGGTGAACTTTTGTATTGGGAAAGTCACGCCCGGTGAACTTTTGTATGGGAAAAGTCATCTCCGGTGAACTTTTGTATTGGGAAAGTCATCTCCGGTGAACTTTTGTATTGGGAAAGTCATCTCCGGTGAACTTTTGTATGGGAAAAGTCATCTCCGGTGAACTTTTGTATTGGGAAAGTCATCTCCGGTGAACTTTTGTATGGGAAAAGTCATCTCCGGTGAACTTTTGTATTGGGAAAGTCATCTCCGGTGAACTTTTGTATGGGAAAAGTCATCTCCGGTGAACTTTTGTATTGGGAAAGTCATCTCCGGTGAACTTTTGTATGGGAAAAGTCATGCCCGGTGAACTTTTGTATGGGAAAAGTCATCTCCGGTGAACTTTTGTATTGGGAAAGTCATCTCCGGTGAACTTTTGTATTGGGAAAGTCATCTCCGGTCAACTTTTGTATGGGAAAAGTCATCTCCGGTGAACTTTTGTATTGGGAAAGTCATGCCCGGTGAACTTTTGTATTGGGAAAGTCATGCCCGGTGAACTTTTGTATTGGGAAAGTCATGCCCGGTGAACTTTTGTATTGGGAAAGTCGTGCCCGGTGAACTTTTGTATTGGGAAAGTCATGCCCGGTGAACTTTTGTATGGGAAAAGTCATCTCCGGTGAACTTTTGTATTGGGAAAGTCATGCCCGGTGAACTTTTGTATGGGAAAAGTCATCTCCGGTGAACTTTTGTATTGGGAAAGTCATGCCCGGTGAACTTTTGTATTGGGAAAGTCATGCCCGGTGAACTTTTGTATGGGAAAAGTCATCTCCGGTGAACTTTTGTATTGGGAAAGTCATCTCCGGTGAACTTTTGTATTGGGAAAGTCATCTCCGGTGAACTTTTGTATGGGAAAAGTCATCTCCGGTGAACTTTTGTATTGGGAAAGTCATGCCCGGTGAACTTTTGTATTGGGAAAGTCATGCCCGGTGAACTTTTGTATTGGGAAAGTCATCTCCGGTGAGATGGGAAAGTCATCTCCGGTGAACTTTTGTATGGGAAAAGTCATCTCCGGTGAACTTTTGTATTGGGAAAGTCATCTCCGGTGAACTTTTGTATTGGGAAAGTCATCTCCGGTGAACTTTTGTATTGGGAAAGTCATCTCCGGTGAACTTTTGTATGGGAAAAGTCATCTCCGGTGAACTTTTGTATGGGAAAAGTCATCTCCGGTGAACTTTTGTATGGGAAAGTCATCTCCGGTGAACTTTTGTATTGGGAAAGTCATCTCCGGTGAACTTTTGTATTGGGAAAGTCATGCCCGGTGAACTTTTGTATGGGAAAAGTCATCTCCGGTGAACTTTTGTATTGGGAAAGTCATCTCCGGTGAACTTTTGTATTGGGAAAGTCATCTCCGGTGAACTTTTGTATTGGGAAAGTCATGCCCGGTGAACTTTTGTATTGGGAAAGTCATCTCCGGTGAACTTTTGTATTGGGAAAGTCATGCCCGGTGAACTTTTGTATTGGGAAAGTCATCTCCGGTGAACTTTTGTATTGGGAAAGTCATGCCCGGTGAACTTTTATATTGGGTGAACTTTTGTATTGGGAAAGTCATCTCCGGTGAACTTTTGTATGGGAAAAGTCATCTCCGGTGAACTTTTGTATGGGAAAAGTCATCTCCGGTGAACTTTTGTATTGGGAAACTCATCTCCGGTGAACTTTTGTATGGGAAAAGTCATCTCCGGTGAACTTTTGTATTGGGAAAGTCATCTCCGGTGAACTTTTGTATGGGAAAAGTCATCTCCGGTGAACTTTTGTATTGGGAAAGTCATCTCCGGTGAACTTTTGTATTGGGAAAGTCATCTCCGGTGAACTTTTGTATGGGAAAAGTCATCTCCGGTGAACTTTTGTATTGGGAAAGTCATCTCCGGTGAACTTTTGTATTGGGAAAGTCATCTCCGGTGAACTTTTGTATGGGGAAAGTCATCTCCGGTGAACTTTTGTATTGGGAAAGTCATCTCCGGTGAACTTTTGTATTGGGAAAGTCATCTCCGGTGAACTTTTGTATGGGAAAAGTCATGCCCGGTGAACTTTTGTATTGGGAAAGTCGTGCCCGGTGAACTTTTGTATTGGGAAAGTCATCTCCGGTGAACTTTTGTATGGGAAAAGTCATCTCCGGTGAACTTTTGTATGGGAAAGTCATCTCCGGTGAACTTTTGTATTGGGAAAGTCATGCCCGGAGAACTTTTATATTGGGAAAGTCATCTCCGGTGAAATTTTGTATGGGAAAAGTCATCTCCGGTGAACTTTTGTATTGGGAAAGTCATCTCCGGTGAACTTTTGTATTGGGAAAGTCATCTCCGGTGAACTTTTGTATTGGGAAAGTCATCTCCGGTGAACTTTTGTATGGGAAAAGTCATCTCCGGTGAACTTTTGTATGGGAAAAGTCATCTCCGGTGAACTTTTGTATGGGAAAGTCATCTCCGGTGAACTTTTGTATTGGGAAAGTCATCTCCGGTGAACTTTTGTATTGGGAAAGTCATCTCCGGTGAACTTTTGTATGGGAAAAGTCATCTCCGGTGAACTTTTGTATTGGGAAAGTCATCTCCGGTGAACTTTTGTATGGGAAAAGTCATCTCCGGTGAACTTTTGTATTGGGAAAGTCATCTCCGGTGAACTTTTGTATTGGGAAAGTCATCTCCGGTGAACTTTTGTATGGGAAAAGTCATCTCCGGTGAACTTTTGTATTGGGAAAGTCATCTCCGGTGAACTTTTGTATGGGAAAAGTCATCTCCGGTGAACTTTTGTATTGGGAAAGTCATGCCCGGTGAACTTTTGTATTGGGAAAGTCACGTATGGGAAAAGTCATCTCCGGTGAACTTTTGTATTGGGAAAGTCATCTCCGGTGAACTTTTGTATGGGAAAAGTCATCTCCGGTGAACTTTTGTATTGGGAAAGTCATCTCCGGTGAACTTTTGTATGGGAAAAGTCATCTCCGGTGAACTTTTGTATTGGGAAAGTCATCTCCGGTGAACTTTTGTATGGGAAAAGTCATGCCCGGTGAACTTTTGTATGGGAAAAGTCATCTCCGGTGAACTTTTGTATTGGGAAAGTCATCTCCGGTGAACTTTTGTATTGGGAAAGTCATCTCCGGTCAACTTTTGTATGGGAAAAGTCATCTCCGGTGAACTTTTGTATTGGGAAAGTCATGCCCGGTGAACTTTTGTATTGGGAAAGTCATGCCCGGTGAACTTTTGTATTGGGAAAGTCATGCCCGGTGAACTTTTGTATTGGGAAAGTCGTGCCCGGTGAACTTTTGTATTGGGAAAGTCATGCCCGGTGAACTTTTGTATGGGAAAAGTCATCTCCGGTGAACTTTTGTATTGGGAAAGTCATGCCCGGTGAACTTTTGTATGGGAAAAGTCATCTCCAGTGAACTTTTGTATTGGGAAAGTCATGCCCGGTGAACTTTTGTATTGGGAAAGTCATGCCCGGTGAACTTTTGTATGGGAAAAGTCATCTCCGGTGAACTTTTGTATTGGGAAAGTCATCTCCGGTGAACTTTTGTATTGGGAAAGTCATCTCCGGTGAACTTTTGTATGGGAAAAGTCATCTCCGGTGAACTTTTGTATTGGGAAAGTCATGCCCGGTGAACTTTTGTATTGGGAAAGTCATGCCCGGTGAACTTTTGTATTGGGAAAGTCATCTCCGGTGAACTTTTGTATTGGGAAAGTCATGCCCGGTGAACTTTTATATTGGGAAAGTCATCTCCGGTGAACTTTTGTATTGGGAAAGTCATCTCCGGTGAACTTTTGTATGGGAAAAGTCATCTCCGGTGAACTTTTGTATGGGAAAAGTCATCTCCGGTGAACTTTTGTATTGGGAAAGTCATCTCCGGTGAACTTTTGTATGGGAAAAGTCATCTCCGGTGAACTTTTGTATTGGGAAAGTCATCTCCGGTGAACTTTTGTATGGGAAAAGTCATCTCCGGTGAACTTTTGTATTGGGAAAGTCATCTCCGGTGAACTTTTGTATTGGGAAAGTCATCTCCGGTGAACTTTTGTATGGGAAAAGTCATCTCCGGTGAACTTTTGTATTGGGAAAGTCATCTCCGGTGAACTTTTGTATTGGGAAAGTCATCTCCGGTGAACTTTTGTATTGGGAAAGTCATCTCCGGTGAACTTTTGTATGGGAAAAGTCATCTCCGGTGAACTTTTGTATGGGAAAAGTCATCTCCGGTGAACTTTTGTATTGGGAAAAGTCATCTCCGGTGAACTTTTGTATTGGGAAAGTCATCTCCGGTGAACTTTTGTATGGGAAAAGTCATCTCCGGTGAACTTTTGTATTGGGAAAGTCATCTCCGGTGAACTTTTGTATGGGAAAAGTCATCTCCGGTGAACTTTTGTATTGGGAAAGTCATCTCCGGTGAACTTTTGTATTGGGAAAGTCATCTCCGGTGAACTTTTGTATGGGAAAAGTCATCTCCGGTGAACTTTTGTATTGGGAAAGTCATCTCCGGTGAACTTTTGTATTGGGAAAGTCATCTCCGGTGAACTTTTGTATGGGAAAAGTCATCTCCGGTGAACTTTTGTATTGGGAAAGTCATCTCCGGTGAACTTTTGTATTGGGAAAGTCATCTCCGGTGAACTTTTGTATGGGAAAAGTCATGCCCGGTGAACTTTTGTATTGGGAAAGTCGTGCCCGGTGAACTTTTTTATTGGGAAAGTCATCTCCGGTGAACTTTTGTATGGGAAAAGTCATCTCCGGTGAACTTTTGTATAGGAAAGTCATCTCCGGTGAACTTTTGTATTGGGAAAGTCATGTCCGGTGAACTTTTATATTGGGAAAGTCATCTCCGGTGAAATTTTGTATGGGAAAAGTCATCTCCGGTGAACTTTTTGTATTGGGAAAGTCATGCCCGGTGAACTTTTGTATGGGAAAAGTCATCTCCGGTGAACTTTTGTATTGGGAAAGTCATGCCCGGTGAACTTTTGTATTGGGAAAGTCATGCCCGGTGAACTTTTGTATGGGAAAAGTCATCTCCGGTGAACTTTTGTATTGGGAAAGTCATCTCCGGTGAACTTTTGTATTGGGAAAGTCATCTCCGGTGAACTTTTGTATGGGAAAAGTCATCTCCGGTGAACTTTTGTATTGGGAAAGTCATGCCCGGTGAACTTTTGTATTGGGAAAGTCATGCCCGGTGAACTTTTGTATGGGAAAAGTCATCTCCGGTGAACTTTTGTATTGGGAAAGTCATCTCCGGTGAACTTTTGTATTGGGAAAGTCATCTCCGGTGAACTTTTGTATGGGAAAAGTCATCTCCGGTGAACTTTTGTATTGGGAAAGTCATGCCCGGTGAACTTTTGTATTGGGAAAGTCATGCCCGGTGAACTTTTGTATTGGGAAAGTCATCTCCGGTGAACTTTTGTATTGGGAAAGTCATGCCCGGTGAACTTTTATATTGGGAAAGTCATCTCCGGTGAACTTTTGTATTGGGAAAGTCATCTCCGGTGAACTTTTGTATGGGAAAAGTCATCTCCGGTGAACTTTTGTATGGGAAAAGTCATCTCCGGTGAACTTTTGTATTGGGAAAGTCATCTCCGGTGAACTTTTGTATGGGAAAAGTCATCTCCGGTGAACTTTTGTATTGGGAAAGTCATCTCCGGTGAACTTTTGTATGGGAAAAGTCATCTCCGGTGAACTTTTGTATTGGGAAAGTCATCTCCGGTGAACTTTTGTATTGGGAAAGTCATCTCCGGTGAACTTTTGTATGGGAAAAGTCATCTCCGGTGAACTTTTGTATTGGGAAAGTCATCTCCGGTGAACTTTTGTATTGGGAAAGTCATCTCCGGTGAACTTTTGTATTGGGAAAGTCATCTCCGGTGAACTTTTGTATGGGAAAAGTCATCTCCGGTGAACTTTTGTATGGGAAAAGTCATCTCCGGTGAACTTTTGTATTGGGAAAAGTCATCTCCGGTGAACTTTTGTATTGGGAAAGTCATCTCCGGTGAACTTTTGTATGGGAAAAGTCATCTCCGGTGAACTTTTGTATTGGGAAAGTCATCTCCGGTGAACTTTTGTATGGGAAAAAATCATCTCCGGTGAACTTTTGTATTGGGAAAGTCATCTCCGGTGAACTTTTGTATTGGGAAAGTCATCTCCGGTGAACTTTTGTATGGGAAAAGTCATCTCCGGTGAACTTTTGTATTGGGAAAGTCATCTCCGGTGAACTTTTGTATTGGGAAAGTCATCTCCGGTGAACTTTTGTATGGGAAAAGTCATCTCCGGTGAACTTTTGTATTGGGAAAGTCATCTCCGGTGAACTTTTGTATTGGGAAAGTCATCTCCGGTGAACTTTTGTATGGGAAAAGTCATGCCCGGTGAACTTTTGTATTGGGAAAGTCGTGCCCGGTGAACTTTTGTATTGGGAAAGTCATCTCCGGTGAACTTTTGTATGGGAAAAGTCATCTCCGGTGAACTTTTGTATGGGAAAGTCATCTCCGGTGAACTTTTGTATTGGGAAAGTCATGCCCGGTGAACTTTTATATTGGGAAAGTCATCTCCGGTGAAATTTTGTATGGGAAAAGTCATCTCCGGTGAACTTTTGTATTGGGAAAGTCATCTCCGGTGAACTTTTGTATTGGGAAAGTCATCTCCGGTGAACTTTTGTATGGGAAAAGTCATCTCCGTTGAACTTTTGTATGGGAAAAGTCATCTCCGGTGAACTTTTGTATGGGAAAGTCATCTCCGATGAACTTTTGTATTGGGAAAGTCATCTCCGGTGAACTTTTGTATTGGGAAAGTCATCTCCGGTGAACTTTTGTATGGGAAAAGTCATCTCCGGTGAACTTTTGTATGGGAAAAGTCATCTCCGGTGAACTTTTGTATTGGGAAAGTCATCTCCGGTGAACTTTTGTATGGGAAAAGTCATCTCCGGTGAACTTTTGTATTGGGAAAGTCATCTCCGGTGAACTTTTGTATGGGAAAAGTCATCTCCGGTGAACTTTTGTATTGGGAAAGTCATGCCCGGTGAACTTTTGTATTGGGAAAGTCATGCCCGGTGAAATTTTGTATGGGAAAAGTCATCTCCGGTGAACTTTTGTATTGGGAAAGTCATCTCCGGTGAACTTTTGTATTGGGAAAGTCATCTCCGGTGAACTTTTGTATTGGGAAAGTCATCTCCGGTGAACTTTTGTATGGGAAAAGTCATCTCCGGTGAACTTTTGTATTGGGAAAGTCATCTCCGGTGAACTTTTGTATTGGGAAAGTCATCTCCGGTGAACTTTTGTATTGGGAAAGTCATCTCCGGTGAACTTTTGTATTGGGAAAGTCATCTCCGGTGAACTTTTGTATGGGAAAAGTCATCTCCGGTGAAACTTTTGTATTGGAAAAGTCATCTCCGGTGAACTTTTGTATTGGGAAAGTCATCTCCGGTGAACTTTTGTATGGGAAAAGTCATCTCCGGTGAACTTTTGTATTGGGAAAGTCATCTCCGGTAAACTTTTGTATGGGAAAAGTCATCTCCGGTGAACTTTTGTATGGGAAAAGTCATCTCCGGTGAACTTTTGTATTGGGAAAGTCATCTCCGGTGAACTTTTGTATGGGAAAAGTCATCTCCGGTGAACTTTTGTATTGGGAAAGTCATCTCCGGTGAACTTTTGTATGGGAAAAGTCATCTCCGGTGAACTTTTGTATTGGGAAAGTCATCTCCGGTGAACTTTTGTATTGTGAAAGTCATCTCCGGTGAACTTTTGTATGGGAAAAGTCATCTCCGGTGAACTTTTGTATTGGGAAAGTCATCTCCGGTGAACTTTTGTATTGGGAAAGTCATGCCCGGTGAACTTTTATATTGGGAAAGTCATCACCGGTGAACTTTTGTATGGGAAAAGGCATCTCCGGTGAACTTTTGTATTGGGAAAGTCATCTCCGGTGAACTTTTGTATTGGGAAAGTCATCTCCGGTGAAATTTTGTATGGGAAAAGTCATCTCCGGTGAACTTTTGTATTGGGAAAGTCATCTCCGGTGAACTTTTATATTGGGAAAGTCATCTCCGGTGAACTTTTGTATTGGGAAATTCATCTCCGGTGAACTTTTGTATTGGGAAAGTCATCTCCGGTGAACTTTTGTATGGGAAAAGTCATCTCCGGTGAACTTTTGTATTGGGAAAGTCATCTCCGGTGAACTTTTGTATTGGGAAAGTCATCTCCGGTGAACTTTTGTATGGGAAAAGTCATGCCCGGTGAACTTTTGTATTGGGAAAGTCGTGCCCGGTGAACTTTTGTATTGGGAAAGTCATCTACGGTGAACTTTTGTATGGGAAAAGTCATCTCCGGTGAACTTTTGTATGGGAAAGTCATCTCCGGTGAACTTTTGTATTGGGAAAGTCATGCCCGGTGAACTTTTATATTGGGAAAGTCATCTCCGGTGAAATTTTGTATGGGAAAAGTCATCTCCGGTGAACTTTTGTATTGGGAAAGTCATGCCCGGTGAACTTTTATATTGGGAAAGTCATCTCCGGTGAAATTTTGTATGGGAAAAGTCATCTCCGGTGAACTTTTGTATTGGGAAAGTCATCTCCGGTGAACTTTTGTATTGGGAAAGTCATCTCCGGTGAACTTTTGTATGGGAAAAGTCATCTCCGGTGAACTTTTGTATGGGAAAAGTCATCTCCGGTGAACTTTTGTATGGGAAAGTCATCTCCGGTGAACTTTTGTATTGGGAAAGTCATCTCCGGTGAACTTTTGTATTGGGAAAGTCATCTCCGGTGAACTTTTGTATGGGAAAAGTCATCTCCGGTGAACTTTTGTATTGGGAAAGTCATCGCCGGTGAACTTTTGTATGGGAAAAGTCATCTCCGGTGAACTTTTGTATTGGGAAAGTCATCTCCGGTGAACTTTTGTATTGGGAAAGTCATCTCCGGTGAACTTTTGTATGGGAAAAGTCATCTCCGGTGAACTTTTGTATTGGGAAAGTCATCTCCGGTGAACTTTTGTATGGGAAAAGTCATCTCCGGTGAACTTTTGTATTGGGAAAGTCATGCCCGGTGAACTTTTGTATTGGGAAAGTCATGCCCGGTGAACTTTTGTATGGGAAAAGTCATCTCCGGTGAACTTTTGTATTGGGAAAGTCATCTCGGTGAACTTTTGTATTGGGAAAGTCATCTCCGGTGAACTTTTGTATTGGGAAAGTCATCTCCGGTGAACTTTTGTATGGGAAAAGTCATCTCCGGTGAACTTTTGTATTGGGAAAGTCATCTCCGGTGAACTTTTGTATTGGGAAAAGTCATCTCCGGTGAACTTTTGTATGGGAAAAGTCATCTCCGGTGAACTTTTGTATTGGGAAAGTCATCTCCGGTGAACTTTTGTATTGGGAAAAGTCATCTCCGGTGAACTTTTGTATTGGGAAAGTCATCTCCGGTGAACTTTTGTATGGGAAAAGTCATCTCCGGTGAACTTTTGTATGGGAAAAGTCATCTCCGGTGAACTTTTGTATTGGGAAAAGTCATCTCCGGTGAACTTTTGTATTGGGAAAGTCATCTCCGGTGAACTTTTGTATGGGAAAAGTCATCTCCGGTGAACTTTTGTATTGGGAAAGTCATGCCCGGTGAACTATTGTATTGGGAAAGTCATCTCCGGTGAACTTTTGTATTGGGAAAGTCATGCCCGGTGAACTTTTGTATTGGGAAAAGTCATCTCCGGTGAACTTTTGTATTGGGAAAGTCATCTCCGGTGAACTTTTGTATGGGAAAAGTCATCTCCGGTGAACTTTTGTATTGGGAAAGTCATCTCCGGTGAACTTTTGTATTGGGAAAGTCATCTCCGGTGAACTTTTGTATGGGAAAAGTCATCTCCGGTGAACTTTTGTATTGGAAAGTCATGCCCGGTGAACTTTTATATTGGGAAAGTCATCTCCGGTGAACTTTTCTATGGGAAAAGTCATCTCCGGTGAACTTTTGTATTGGGAAAGTCATCTCCGGTGAACTTTTGTATGGGAAAAGTCATCTCCGGTGAACTTTTGTATTGGGAAAGTCATCTCCGGTGAACTTTTGTATTGGGAAAGTCATGCCCGGTGAACTTTTGTATTGGGAAAGTCATCTCCGGTGAACTTTTGTATTGGGAAAGTCATCTCCGGTGAACTTTTGTATTGGGAAAGTCATCTCCGGTGAACTTTTGTATTGGGAAAGTCATCTCCGGTGAACTTTTGTATGGGAAAAGTCATCTCCGGTGAACTTTTGTATTGGGAAAGTCATCTCCGGTGAACTTTTGTATTGGGAAAGTCATGCCCGGTGAACTTTTATATTGGGAAAGTCATCTCCGGTGAACTTTTGTATGGGAAAAGTCATCTCCGGTGAACTTTTGTATTGGGAAAGTCATCTCCGGTGAACTTTTGTATTGGGAAAGTCATCTCCGGTGAACTTTTGTATGGGAAAAGTCATCTCCGGTGAACTTTTGTATTGGGAAAGTCATCTCGGTGAACTTTTATATGGGAAAGTCATCTCCGGTGAACTTTTGTATTGGGAAAGTCATCTCCGGTGAACTTTTGTATTGGGAACGTCATCTCCGGTGAACTTTTGTATTGGGAAAGTCATCTCCGGTGAACTTTTGTATTGGGAAAGTCATCTCCGGTGAACTTTTGTATTGGGAAAGTCATCTCCGGTGAACTTTTGTATGGGAAAAGTCATCTCCGGTGAACTTTTGTATTGGGAAAGTCATCTCCGGTGAACTTTTGTATTGGGAAAGTCATCTCCGGTGAACTTTTGTATGGGAAAAGTCATCTCCGGTGAACTTTTTGTATTGGGAAAGTCATCTCCGGTGAACTTTTGTATTGGGAAAGTCATGCCCGGTGAACTTTTATATTGGGAAAGTCATCTCCGGTGAACTTTTGTATGGGAAAAGTCATCTCCGGTGAACTTTTGTATTGGGAAAGTCATCTCCGGTGAACTTTTGTATTGGGAAAGTCATCTCCGGTGAACTTTTGTATGGGAAAAGTCATCTCCGGTGAACTTTTGTATTGGGAAAGTCATCTCCGGTGAACTTTTATATTGGGAAAGTCATCTCCGGTGAACTTTTGTATTGACTTTCCATCTCCGGTGAACTTTTGTATTGGGAAAGTCATCTCCGGTGAACTTTTGTATTGGGAAAGTCATCTCCGGTGAACTTTTGTATTGGGAAAGTCATCTCCGGTGAACTTTTGTATGGGAAAAGTCATCTCCGGTGAACTTTTGTATTGGGAAAGTCATCTCCGGTGAACTTTTGTATGGGAAAAGTCATCTCCGGTGAACTTTTGTATTGGGAAAGTCATCTCCGGTGAACTTTTGTATGGGAAAAGTCATCTCCGGTGAACTTTTGTATTGGGAAAAGTCATCTCCGGTGAACTTTTGTATTGGGAAAGTCATCTCCGGTGAACTTTTGTATTGGGAAAGTCATCTCCGGTGAACTTTTGTATTGGGAAAGTCATCTCCGGTGAACTTTTGTATGGGAAAAATCATCTCCGGTGAACTTTTGTATTGGGAAAGTCATCTCCGGTGAACTTTTGTATGGGAAAAGTCATCTCCGGTGAACTTTTGTATTGGGAAAGTCATCTCCGGTGAACTTTTGTATTGGGAAAGTCATGCCCGGTGAACTTTTGTATGGGAAAAGTCATCTCCGGTGAACTTTTGTATGGGAAAAGTCATCTCCGGTGAACTTTTGTATTGGGAAAGTCATCTCCGGTGAACTTTTGTATGGGAAAAGTCATCTCCGGTGAACTTTTGTATTGGGAAAGTCATCTCCGGTGAACTTTTGTATTGGGAAAGTCATCTCCGGTGAACTTTTGTATGGGAAAAGTCATGCCCGGTGAACTTTTGTATTGGGAAAGTCGTGCCCGGTGAACTTTTGTATTGGGAAAGTCATCTCCGGTGAACTTTTGTATGGGAAAAGTCATCTCCGGTGAACTTTTGTATGGGAAAGTCATCTCCGGTGAACTTTTGTATTGGGAAAGTCATGCCCGGTGAACTTTTATATTGGGAAAGTTATCTCCGGTGAAATTTTGTATGGGAAAAGTCATCTCCGGTGAACTTTTGTATTGGGAAAGTCATCTCCGGTGAACTTTTGTATTGGGAAAGTCATCTCCGGTGAACTTTTGTATGGGAAAAGTCATCTCCGGTGAACTTTTGTATGGGAAAAGTCATCTCCGGTGAACTTTTGTATTGGAAAGTCATCTCCGGTGAACTTTTGTATTGGGAAAGTCATCTCCGGTGAACTTTTGTATTGGGAAAGTCATCTCCGGTGAACTTTTGTATGGGAAAAGTCATCTCCGGTGAACTTTTGTATTGGGAAAGTCATCTCCGGTGAACTTTTGTATGGGAAAAGTCATCTCCGGTGAACTTTTGTATTGGGAAAGTCATCTCCGGTGAACTTTTGTATTGGGAAAGTCATCTCCGGTGAACTTTTGTATGGGAAAAGTCATCTCCGGTGAACTTTTGTATTGGGAAAGTCATCTCCGGTGAACTTTTGTATGGGAAAAGTCATCTCCGGTGAACTTTTGTATTGGGAAAGTCATGCCCGGTGAACTTTTGTATTGGGAAAGTCATGCCCGGTGAACTTTTGTATGGGAAAAGACATCTCCGGTGAACTTTTGTATTGGGAAAGTCATCTCCGGTGAACTTTTGTATTGGGAAAGTCATCTCCGGTGAACTTTTGTATTGGGAAAGTCATCTCCGGTGAACTTTTGTATGGGAAAAGTCATCTCCGGTGAACTTTTGTATTGGGAAAGTCATCTCCGGTGAACTTTTGTATTGGGAAAAGTCATCTCCGGTGAACTTTTGTATTGGGAAAGTCATCTCCGGTGAACTTTTGTATTAGGAAAGTCATCTCCGGTGAACTTTTGTATTGGGAAAGTCATCTCCGGTGAACTTTTGTATGGGAAAAGTCATCTCCGGTGAACTTTTGTATTGGGAAAGTCATCTCCGGTGAACTTTTGTATGGGAAAAGTCATCTCCGGTGAACTTTTGTATTGGGAAAGTCATCTCCGGTGAACTTTTGTATTGGGAAAGTCATCTCCGGTGAACTTTTGTATGGGAAAAGTCATCTCCGGTGAACTTTTGTATTGGGAAAGTCATCTCCGGTGAACTTTTGTATTGGGAAAGTCATCTCCGGTGAACTTTTATATTGGGAAAGTCATCTCCGGTGAACTTTTGTATGGGAAAAGTCATCTCCGGTGAACTTTTGTATTGGGAAAGTCATCTCCGGTGAACTTTTGTATGGGAAAAGTCATCTCCGGTGAACTTTTGTATGGGAAAAGTCATCTCCGGTGAACTTTTGTATTGGGAAAGTCATGCCCGGTGAACTTTTGTATTGGGAAAGTCATCTCCGGTGAACTTTTGTATTCGGAAAGTCATGCCCGGTGAACTTTTGTATTGGGAAAGTCGTGCCCGGTGAACTTTTGTATTGGGAAAGTCATGCCCGGTGAACTTTTGTATTGGGAAAGTCATCTCCGGTGAACTTTTGTATGGGAAAAGTCATCTCCGGTGAACTTTTGTATTGGGAAAGTCATCTCCGGTGAACTTTTGTATTGGGAAAAGTCATCTCCGGTGAACTTTTGTATGGGAAAAGTCATCTCCGGTGAACTTTTGTATTGGGAAAGTCATCTCCGGTGAACTTTTGTATGGGAAAAGTCATCTCCGGTGAACTTTTGTATTGGGAAAAGTCATCTCCGGTGAACTTTTGTATGGGAAAGTCATCTCCGGTGAACTTTTGTATTGGGAAAGTCATCTCCGGTGAACTTTTGTATTGGGAAAAGTCATCTCCGGTGAACTTTTGTATGGGAAAGTCATCTCCGGTGAACTTTTGTATTGGGAAAGTCATCTCCGGTGAACTTTTGTATTGGGAAAGTCATCTCCGGTGAACTTTTGTATTGGGAAAGTCATCTCCGGTGAACTTTTGTATTGGGAAAGTCATCTCCGGTGAACTTTTGTATTGGGAAAGTCATCTCCGGTGAACTTTTGTATTGGGAAAAGTCATCTCCGGTGAACTTTTGTATTGGAAAGTCATCTCCGGTGAACTTTTGTATTGGGAAAGTCATCTCCGGTGAACTTTTGTATTGGGAAAGTCATCTCCGGTGAACTTTTGTATGGGAAAAGTCATCTCCGGTGAACTTTTGTATTGGGAAAGTCATCTCCGGTGAACTTTTGTATTGGGAAAGTCATCTCCGGTGAACTTTTGTATGGGAAAAGTCATCTCCGGTGAACTTTTGTATTGGGAAAGTCATCTCCGGTGAACTTTTGTATTGGGAAAGTCATCTCCGGTGAACTTTTGTATTGGGAAAAGTCATCTCCGGTGAACTTTTGTATTGGGAAAGTCATCTCCGGTGAACTTTTGTATTGGGAAAGTCATCTCCGGTGAACTTTTGTATTGGGAAAGTCATCTCCGGTGAACTTTTGTATGGGAAAAGTCATCTCCGGTGAACTTTTGTATTGGGAAAGTCATCTCCGGTGAACTTTTGTATGGGAAAAGTCATCTCCGGTGAACTTTTGTATGGGAAAAGTCATCTCCGGTGAACTTTTGTATTGGGAAAGTCATGCCCGGTGAACTTTTGTATTGGGAAAGTCATCTCCGGTGAACTTTTGTATTGGGAAAGTCATGCCCGGTGAACTTTTGTATTGGGAAAGTCATGCCCGGTGAACTTTTGTATTGGGAAAGTCATGCCCGGTGAACTTTTGTATTGGGAAAGTCATCTCCGGTGAACTTTTGTATTGGGAAAGTCATCTCCGGTGAACTTTTGTATGGGAAAAGTCATCTCCGGTGAACTTTTGTATTGGGAAAAGTCATCTCCGGTGAACTTTTGTATGGGAAAAGTCATCTCCGGTGAACTTTTGTATTGGGAAAGTCATCTCCGGTGAACTTTTGTATGGGAAAAGTCATCTCCGGTGAACTTTTGTATTGGGAAAGTCATCTCCGGTGAACTTTTGTATGGGAAAAGTCATCTCCGGTGAACTTTTGTATTGGGAAAGTCATCTCCGGTGAACTTTTGTATTGGGAAAGTCATCTCCGGTGAACTTTTGTATGGGAAAAGTCATCTCCGGTGAACTTTTGTATGGGAAAAGTCATCTCCGGTGAACTTTTGTATTGGGAAAGTCATCTCCGGTGAACTTTTGTATTGGGAAAATCATCTCCGGTGAACTTTTGTATTGGGAAAGTCATCTCCGGTGAACTTTTGTATGGGAAAAGTCATCTCCGGTGAACTTTTGTATTGGGAAAGTCATCTCCGGTGAACTTTTGTATTGGGAAAGTCATCTCCGGTGAACTTTTGTATGGGAAAAGTCATCTCCGGTGAACTTTTGTATTGGGAAAGTCATCTCCGGTGAACTTTTATATTGGGAAAGTCATCTCCGGTGAACTTTTGTATTGGGAAAGTCATCTCCGGTGAACTTTTGTATTGGGAAAGTCATCTCCGGTGAACTTTTGTATTGGGAAAGTCATCTCCGGTGAACTTTTGTATTGGGAAAGTCATCTCCGGTGAACTTTTGTATTGGGAAAGTCATCTCCGGTGAACTTTTGTATGGGAAAAGTCATCTCCGGTGAACTTTTGTATTGGGAAAGTCATCTCCGGTGAACTTTTGTATGGGAAAAGTCATCTCCGGTGAACTTTTGTATTGGGAAAGTCATGCCCGGTGAACTATTGTATTGGGAAAGTCATCTCCGGTGAACTTTTGTATTGGGAAAGTCATGCCCGGTGAACTTTTGTATGGGAAAAGTCATCTCCGGTGAACTTTTGTATTGGGAAAGTCATCTCCGGTGAACTTTTGTATGGGAAAAGTCATCTCCGGTGAACTTTTGTATTGGGAAAGTCATCTCCGGTGAACTTTTGTATTGGGAAAAGTCATCTCCGGTGAACTTTTGTATTGGGAAAGTCATCTCCGGTGAACTTTTGTATTGGGAAAGTCATCTCCGGTGAACTTTTGTATGGGAAAAGTCATCTCCGGTGAACTTTTGTATGGGAAAAGTCATCTCCGGTGAACTTTTGTATTGGGAAAAGTCATCTCCGGTGAACTTTTGTATTGGGAAAGTCATCTCCGGTGAACTTTTGTATGGGAAAAGTCATCTCCGGTGAACTTTTGTATTGGGAAAGTCATCTCCGGTGAACTTTTGTATTGGGAAAGTCATCTCCGGTGAACTTTTGTATGGGAAAAGTCATCTCCGGTGAACTTTTGTATTGGGAAAGTCATGCCCGGTGAACTTTTATATTGGGAAAGTCATCTCCGGTGAACTTTTGTATGGGAAAAGTCATCTCCGGTGAACTTTTGTATTGGGAAAGTCATCTCCGGTGAACTTTTGTATGGGAAAAGTCATCTCCGGTGAACTTTTGTATTGGGAAAGTCATCTCCGGTGAACTTTTGTATTGGGAAAGTCATGCCCGGTGAACTTTTGTATTGGGAAAGTCATCTCCGGTGAACTTTTGTATGAAAAAAGTCATCTCCGGTGAACTTTTGTATTGGGAAAGTCATCTCCGGTGAACTTTTGTATGGGAAAAGTCATCTCCGGTGAACTTTTGTATGGGAAAAGTCATCTCCGGTGAACTTTTATATTGGAAAAGTCATCTCCGGTGAACTTTTGTATTGGGAAAGTCATCTCCGGTGAACTTTTGTATTGGGAAAGTCATCTCCGGTGAACTTTTGTATGGGAAAAGTCATCTCCGGTGAACTTTTGTATGGGAAAAGTCATCTCCGGTGAACTTTTGTATTGGGAAAGTCATCTCCGGTGAACTTTTGTATGGGAAAATCATCTCCGGTGAACTTTTGTATTGGGAAAGTCATCTCCGGTGAACTTTTGTATGGGAAAAGTCATCTCCGGTGAACTTTTGTATTGGGAAAGTCATCTCCGGTGAACTTTTGTATTGGGAAAGTCATGCCCGGTGAACTTTTGTATGGGAAAAGTCATCTCCGGTGAACTTTTGTATGGGAAAAGTCATCTCCGGTGAACTTTTGTATTGGGAAAAGTCATCTCCGGTGAACTTTTGTATTGGGAAAGTCATCTCCGGTGAACTTTTGTATGGGAAAAGTCATCTCCGGTGAACTTTTGTATTGGGAAAGTCATCTCCGGTGAACTTTTGTATTGGGAAAGTCATCTCCGGTGAACTTTTGTATGGGAAAAGTCATCTCCGGTGAACTTTTGTATTGGGAAAGTCATGCCCGGTGAACTTTTATATTGGGAAAGTCATCTCCGGTGAACTTTTGTATGGGAAAAGTCATCTCCGGTGAACTTTTGTATTGGGAAAGTCATCTCCGGTGAACTTTTGTATGGGAAAAGTCATCTCCGGTGAACTTTTGTATTGGGAAAGTCATCTCCGGTGAACTTTTGTATTGGGAAAGTCATGCCCGGTGAACTTTTGTATTGGGAAAGTCATCTCCGGTGAACTTTTGTATGGGAAAAGTCATCTCCGGTGAACTTTTGTATTGGGAAAGTCATCTCCGGTGAACTTTTGTATTGGGAAAGTCATGCCCGGTGAACTTTTGTATTGGAAAGTCATCTCCGGTGAACTTTTGTATTGGGAAAGTCATCTCCGGTGAACTTTTGTATTGGGAAAGTCATCTCCGGTGAACTTTTGTATTGGGAAAGTCATCTCCGGTGAACTTTTGTATGGGAAAAGTCATCTCCGGTGAACTTTTGTATTGGGAAAGTCATCTCGGTGAACTTTTGTATTGGGAAAGTCATGCCCGGTGAACTTTTATATTGGGAAAGTCATGCCCGGTGAACTATTGTATTGGGAAAGTCATCTCCGGTGAACTTTTGTATGGGAAAAGTCATCTCCGGTGAACTTTTGTATTGGGAAAGTCATCTCCGGTGAACTTTTGTATGGGAAAAGTCATCTCCGGTGAACTTTTGTATTGGGAAAGTCATCTCCGGTGAACTTTTGTATTGGGAAAGTCATCTCCGGTGAACTTTTGTATGGGAAAAGTCATCTCCGGTGAACTTATGTATTGGGAAAGTCATGCCCGGTGAACTATTGTATTGGGAAAGTCATCTCCGGTGAACTTTTGTATTGGGAAAGTCATGCCCGGTGAACTTTTGTATGGGAAAAGTCATCTCCGGTGAACTTTTGTATTGGGAAAGTCATCTCCGGTGAACTTTTTTATGGGAAAAGTCATCTCCGGTGAACTTTTGTATTGGGAAAGTCATCTCCGGTGAACTTTTGTATTGGGAAAAGTCATCTCCGGTGAACTTTTGTATTGGGAAAGTCATCTCCGGTGAACTTTTGTATTGGGAAAGTCATCTCCGGTGAACTTTTGTATGGGAAAGTCATCTCCGGTGAACTTTTGTATGGGAAAAGTCATCTCCGGTGAACTTTTGTATTGGGAAAAGTCATCTCCGGTGAACTTTTGTATTGGGAAAGTCATCTCCGGTGAACTTTTGTATGGGAAAAGTCATCTCCGGTGAACTTTTGTATTGGGAAAGTCATCTCCGGTGAACTTTTGTATGGGAAAAGTCATCTCCGGTGAACTTTTGTATTGGGAAAGTCATCTCCGGTGAACTTTTGTATTGGGAAAGTCATCTCCGGTGAACTTTTGTATGGGAAAAGTCATCTCCGGTGAACTTTTGTATTGGGAAAGTCATCTCCGGTGAACTTTTGTATTGGGAAAGCCATCTCCGGTGAACTTTTGTATGGGAAAAGTCATCTCCGGTGAACTTTTGTATTGGGAAAGTCATCTCCGGTGAACTTTTGTATTGGGAAAGTCATCTCCGGTGAACTTTTGTATGGGAAAAGTCATGCCCGGCGAACTTTTGTATTGGGAAAGTCGTGCCCGGTGAACTTTTGTATTGGGAAAGTCATCTCCGGTGAACTTTTGTATGGGAAAAGTCATCTCCGGTGAACTTTTGTATGGGAAAGTCATCTCCGGTGAACTTTTGTATTGGGAAAGTCATGCCCGGTGAACTTTTATATTGGGAAAGTCATCTCCGGTGAAATTTTGTATGGGAAAAGTCATCTCCGGTGAACTTTTGTATTGGGAAAGTCATCTCCGGTGAACTTTTGTATTGGGAAAGTCATCTCCGGTGAACTTTTGTATGGGAAAAGTCATCTCCGGTGAACTTTTGTATGGGAAAAGTCATCTCCGGTGAACTTTTGTATGGGAAAGTCATCTCCGGTGAACTTTTGTATTGGGAAAGTCATCTCGGTGAACTTTTGTATTGGGAAAGTCATCTCCGGTGAACTTTTGTATGGGAAAAGTCATCTCCGGTGAACTTTTGTATTGGGAAAGTCATCTCCGGTGAACTTTTGTATGGGAAAAGTCATCTCCGGTGAACTTTTGTATTGGGAAAGTCATCTCCGGTGAACTTTTGTATTGGGAAAGTCATCTCCGGTGAACTTTTGTATGGGAAAAGTCATCTCCGGTGAACTTTTGTATTGGGAAAGTCATCTCCGGTGAACTTTTGTATGGGAAAAGTCATCTCCGGTGAACTTTTGTATTGGGAAAGTCATGCCCGGTGAACTTTTGTATTGGGAAAGTCATGCCCGGTGAACTTTTGTATGGGAAAAGTCATCTCCGATGAACTTTTGTATTGGGAAAGTCATCTCCGGTGAACTTTTGTATTGGGAAAGTCATCTCCGGTGAACTTTTGTATGGGAAAAGTCATCTCCGGTGAACTTTTGTATTGGGAAAGTCATCTCCGGTGAACTTTTGTATGGGAAAAGTCATCTCCGGTGAACTTTTGAATTGGGAAAGTCATCTCCGGTGAACTTTTGTATGGGAAAAGTCATCTCCGGTGAACTTTTGTATTGGGAAAGTCATCTCCGGTGAACTTTTGTATGGGAAAAGTCATGCCCGGTGAACTTTTGTATGGGAAAAGTCATCTCCGGTGAACTTTTGTATTGGGAAAGTCATCTCCGGTGAACTTTTGTATTGGGAAAGTCATCTCCGGTGAACTTTTGTATGGGAAAAGTCATCTCCGGTGAACTTTTGTATTGGGAAAGTCATGCCCGGTGAACTTTTGTATTGGGAAAGTCATGCCCGGTGAACTTTTGTATTGGGAAAGTCATGCCCGGTGAACTTTTGTATTGGGAAAGTCGTGCCCGGTGAACTTTTGTATTGGGAAAGTCATGCCCGGTGAACTTTTTGTATTGGGAAAGTCATCTCCGGTGAAATTTTGTATTGGGAAAGTCATCTCCGGTGAACTTTTGTATGGGAAAAGTCATCTCCGGTGAACTTTTGTATTGGGAAAGTCATCTCCGGTGAACTTTTGTATTGGGAAAGTCATCTCCGGTGAACTTTTGTATTGGGAAAGTCATCTCCGGTGAACTTTTGTATGGGAAAGTCATCTCCGGTGAACTTTTGTATTGGGAAAGTCATGCCCGGTGAACTTTTGTATTGGGAAAGTCATCTCCGGTGAACTTTTGTATTGGGAAAGTCATCTCCGGTGAACTTTTGTATTGGGAAAGTCATCTCCGGTGGACTTTTGTATGGGAAAAGTCATCTCCGGTGAACTTTTGTATTGGGAAAGTCATGCCCGCTGAACTATTGTATTGGGAAAGTCATCTACGGTGAACTTTTGTATTGGGAAAGTCATCTCCGGTGAACTTTTGTATTGGGAAAGTCATCTCCGGTGAACTTTTGTATGGGAAAAGTCATCTCCGGTGAACTTTTGTATTGGGAAAGTCATCTCCGGTGAACTTTTGTATTGGGAAAAGTCATCTCCGGTGAACTTTTGTATTGGGAAAGTCATGCCCGGTGAACTTTTGTATTGGGAAAGTCGTGCCCGGTGAACTTTTGTATTGGGAAAGTCATGCCCGGTGAACTTTTGTATTGGGAAAGTCATCTCCGGTGAACTTTTGTATTGGGAAAGTCATGCCCGGTGAACTTTTGTATGGGAAAAGTCATCTCCGGTGAACTTTTGTATTGGGAAAGTCATCTCCGGTGAACTTTTGTATGGGAAAAGTCATCTCCGGTGAACTTTGTATTGGGAAAGTCATCTCCGGTGAACTTTTGTATTGGGAAAAGTCATCTCCGGTGAACTTTTGTATTGGGAAAGTCATCTCCGGTGAACTTTTGTATTGGGAAAGTCATGCCCGGTGAACTTTTGTATGGGAAAAGTCATCTCCGGTGAACTTTTGTATGGGAAAGTCATCTCCGGTGAACTTTTGTATTGGGAAAGTCATCTCCGGTGAACTTTTGTATTGGGAAAGTCATGCCCGGTGAACTTTTGTATGGGAAAAGTCATCTCCGGTGAACTTTTGTATTGGGAAAGTCATGCCCGGTGAACTTTTATATTGGGAAAGTCATCTCCGGTGAACTTTTGTATTGGGAAAGTCATCTCCGGTGAACTTTTGTATGGGAAAAGTCATCTCCGGTGAACTTTTGTATTGGGAAAGTCATCTCCGGTGAACTTTTGTATGGGAAAAGTCATCTCCGGTGAACTTTTGTATGGGAAAAGTCATCTCCGGTGAACTTTTGTATTGGGAAAGTCATGCCCGGTGAACTTTTGTATTGGGAAAGTCATGCCGGTGAACTTTTGTATTGGGAAAGTCATGCCCGGTGAACTTTTGTATTGGGAAAGTCATGCCCGGTGAACTTTTGTATTGGGAAAGTCGTGCCCGGTGAACTTTTGTATTGGGAAAGTCATGCCCGGTGAACTTTTGTATTGGGAAAGTCATCTCCGGTGAACTTTTGTATTGGGAAAGTCATCTCCGGTGAACTTTTGTATGGGAAAAGTCATCTCCGGTGAACTTTTGTATTGGGAAAGTCATCTCCGGTGAACTTTTGTATGGGAAAAGTCATATCCGGTGAACTTTTGTATTGGGAAAGTCATCTCCGGTGAACTTTTGTATGGGAAAAGTCATCTCCGGTGAACTTTTGTATGGGAAAAGTCATCTCCGGTGAACTTTTGTATTGGGAAAGTCATCTCCGGTGAACTTTTGTATGGGAAAAGTCATCTCCGGTGAACTTTTGTATTGGGAAAGTCATCTCCGGTGAACTTTTGTATGGGAAAAGTCATCTCCGGTGAACTTTTGTATTGGGAAAGTCATCTCCGGTGAACTTTTGTATTGGGAAAGTCATGCCCGGTGAACTTTTGTATGGGAAAAGTCATCTCCGGTGAACTTTTGTATTGGGAAAGTCATGCCCGGTGAACTTTTGTATTGGGAAAGTCATCTCCGGTGAACTTTTGTATGGGAAAAGTCATCTCCGGTGAACTTTTGTATTGGGAAAGTCATGCCCGGTGAACTTTTGTATTGGGAAAGTCATCTCCGGTGAACTTTTGTATGGGAAAAGTCATCTCCGGTGAACTTTTGTATTGGGAAAGTCATCTCCGGTGAACTTTTGTATGGGAAAAGTCATCTCCGGTGAACTTTTGTATTGGGAAAGTCATCTCCGGTGAACTTTTGTATTGGGAAAGTCATGCCCGGTGAACTTTTGTATTGGGAAAGTCATCTCCGGTGAACTTTTGTATAGGAAAAGTCATCTCCGGTGAACTTTTGTATTGGGAAAGTCATCTCCGGTGAACTTTTGTATTGGGAAAGTCATCTCCGGTGAACTTTTGTATTGGGAAAGTCATCTCCGGTGAACTTTTGTATTGGGAAAGTCATCTCCGGTGAACTTTTGTATTGGGAAAGTCATCTCCGGTGAACTTTTGTATTGGGAAAGTCATCTCCGGTGAACTTTTGTATGGGAAAAGTCATCTCCGGTGAACTTTTGTATTGGGAAAGTCATGCCCGGTGAACTTTTGTATTGGGAAAGTCATGCCCGGTGAACTTTTGTATTGGGAAAGTCATGCCCGGTGAACTTTTGCATTGGGAAAGTCGTGCCCGGTGAACTTTTGTATTGGGAAAGTCATGCCCGGTGAACTTTTGTATTGGGAAAGTCATCTCCGGTGAACTTTTGTATTGGGAAAGTCATGCCCGGTGAACTTTTGTATGGGAAAGTCATCTCCGGTGAACTTTTGTATTGGGAAAGTCATCTCCGGTGAACTTTTGTATGGGAAAAGTCATCTCCGGTGAACTTTTGTATTGGGAAAGTCATCTCCGGTGAACTTTTGTATTGGGAAAAGTCATCTCCGGTGAACTTTTGTATTGGGAAAGTCATCTCCGGTGAACTTTTGTATTGGGAAAGTCATCTCCGGTGAACTTTTGTATTGGGAAAGTCATCTCCGGTGAACTTTTGTATGGAAAAAGTCATCTCCGGTGAATTTGTATTGGGAAAGTCATCTCCGGTGAACTTTTGTATGGGAAAAGTCATCTCCGGTGAACTTTTGTATTGGGAAAGTCATCTCCGGTGAACTTTTGTATTGGGAAAGTCATCTCCGGTGAACTTTTGTATGGGAAAAGTCATCTCCGGTGAACTTTTGTATTGGGAAAGTCATCTCCGGTGAACTTTTGTATTGGGAAAGTCATGCCCCGGTGAACTTTTGTATTGGGAAAAGTCATCTCCGGTGAACTTTTGTATTGGGAAAGTCATGCCCGGTGAACTTTTGTATTGGGAAAGTCATCTCCGGTGAACTTTTGTATTGGGAAAGTCATCTCCGGTGAACTTTTGTATGGGAAAAGTCATCTGCGGTGAACTTTTGTATTGGGAAAGTCATCTCCGGTGAACTTTTGTATTGGGAAAGTCATCTCCGGTGAACTTTTGTATGGGAAAAGTCATCTCCGGTGAACTTTTGTATTGGGAAAGTCATCTCCGGTGAACTTTTGTATTGGGAAAGTCATCTCCGGTGAACTTTTGTATGGGAAAAGTCATCTCCGGTGAACTTTTGTATTGGGAAAGTCATCTCCGGTGAACTTTTGTATTGGGAAAGTCATCTCCGGTGAACTTTTGTATGGGAAAAGTCATCACCGGTGAACTTTTGTATTGGGAAAGTCATCTCCGGTGAACTTTTGTATTGGGAAAGTCATGCCCGGTGAACTTTTGTTTGGGAAAAGTCATCTCCGGTGAACTTTTGTATTGGGAAAGTCATCTCCGGTGAACTTTTGTATTGGGAAAGTCATGCCCGGTGAACTTTTGTATTGGGAAAGTCATGCCCGGTGAACTTTTGTATTGGGAAAGTCATGCCCGGTGAACTTTTGTATTGGGAAAGTCGTGCCCGGTGAACTTTTGTATTGGGAAAGTCATGCCCGGTGAACTTTTGTATTGGGAAAGTCATCTCCGGTGAACTTTTGTATTGGGAAAGTCATGCCCGGTGAACTTTTGTATGGGAAAAGTCATCTCCGGTGAACTTTTGTATTGGGAAAGTCATCTCCGGTGAACTTTTGTATGGGAAAAGTCATCTCCGGTGAACTTTTGTATTGGGAAAGTCATCTCCGGTGAACTTTTGTATGGGAAAGTCATCTCCGGTGAACTTTTGTATGGGAAAAGTCATCTCCGGTGAACTTTTGTATTGGGAAAGTCATGCCCGGTGAACTATTGTATTGGGAAAGTCATCTCCGGTGAACTTTTGTATTGGGAAAGTCATGCCCGGTGAACTTTTGTATGGGAAAAGTCATCTCCGGTGAACTTTTGTATTGGGAAAGTCATCTCCGGTGAACTTTTGTATGGGAAAGTCATCTCCGGTGAACTTTTGTATTGGGAAAGTCATCTCCGGTGAACTTTTGTATTGGGAAAAGTCATCTCCGGTGAACTTTTGTATTGGGAAAGTCATCTCCGGTGAACTTTTGTATTGGGAAAGTCATCTCCGGTGAACTTTTGTATGGGAAAAGTCATCTCCGGTGAACTTTTGTATTGGGAAAGTCATGCCCGGTGAACTTTTGTATTGGGAAAGTCATGCCCGGTGAACTTTTGTATTGGGAAAGTCATGCCCGGTGAACTTTTGTATTGGGAAAGTCGTGCCCGGTGAACTTTTGTATTGGGAAGGTCATGCCCGGTGAACTTTTGTATTGGGAAAGTCATCTCTGGTGAACTTTTGTATTGGGAAAGTCATGCCCGGTGAACTTTTGTATGGGAAAAGTCATCTCCGGTGAACTTTTGTATTGGGAAAGTCATCTCCGGTGAACTTTTGTATGGGAAAAGTCATCTCCGGTGAACTTTTGTATTGGGAAAGTCATCTCCGGTGAACTTTTGTATTGGGAAAAGTCATCTCCGGTGAACTTTTGTATGGGAAAGTCATCTCCGGTGAACTTTTGTATTGGGAAAGTCATCTCCGGTGAACTTTTGTATTGGGAAAGTCATCTCCGGTGAACTTTTGTATGGGAAAAGTCATCTCCGGTGAACTTTTGTATTGGGAAAGTCATCTCCGGTGAACTTTGTATGGGAAAAGTCATCTCCGGTGAACTTTTGTATTGGGAAAGTCATCTCCGGTGAACTTTTGTATTGGGAAAGTCATCTCCGGTGAACTTTTGTATGGGAAAAGTCATCTCCGGTGAACTTTTGTATTGGGAAAGTCATCTCCGGTGAACTTTTGTATTGGGAAATTCATGCCCGGTGAACTTTTGTATGGAAAAGTCATCTCCGGTGAACTTTTGTATTGGGAAAGTCATGCCCGGTGAACTTTTGTATTGGGAAAGTCATCTCCGGTGAACTTTTGTATTGGGAAAGTCATCTCCGGTGAACTTTTGTATGGGAAAAGTCATCTCCGGTGAACTTTTGTATTGGGAAAGTCATCTCCGGTGAACTTTTGTATTGGGAAAGTCATCTCCGGTGAACTTTTGTATGGGAAAAGTCATCTCCGGTGAACTTTTGTATTGGGAAAGTCATCTCCGGTGAACTTTTGTATTGGGAAAGTCATCTCCGGTGAACTTTTGTATGGGAAAAGTCATCTCCGGTGAACTTTTGTATTGGGAAAGTCATGCCCGGTGAACTTTTATATTGGGAAAGTCATCTCCGGTGAACTTTTGTATTGGGAAAGTCATCTCCGGTGAACTTTTGTATGGGAAAATTCATCTCCGGTGAACTTTTGTATTGGGAAAGTCATCTCCGGTGAACTTTTGTATGGGAAAAGTCATCTCCGGTGAACTTTTGTATTGGGAAAGTCATCTCCGGTGAACTTTTGTATTGGGAAAGTCATGCCCGTGAACTTTTGTATTGGGAAAGTCATCTCCGGTGAACTTTTGTATGGGAAAAGTCATCTCCGGTGAACTTTTGTATTGGGAAAGTCATCTCCGGTGAACTTTTGTATGGGAAAAGTCATCTCCGGTGAACTTTTGTATTGGGAAAGTCATCTTCCGGTGAACTTTTGTATTGGGAAAGTCATCTCCGGTGAACTTTTGTATGGAAAAAGTCATCTCCGGTGAACTTTTGTATTGGGAAAGTCATCTCCGGTGAACTTTTGTATTGGGAAAGTCATGCCCGGTGAACTTTTGTATGGGAAAAGTCATCTCCGGTGAACTTTTGTATTGGGAAAGTCATGCCCGGTGAACTTTGTACTGGGAAAGTCATCTCCGGTGAACTTTTGTATTGGGAAAGTCATCTCCGGTGAACTTTTGTATGGGAAAAGTCATCTCCGGTGAACTTTTGTATTGGGAAAGTCATCTCCGGTGAAGTTTGTATTGGGAAAGTCATCTCCGGTGAACTTTTGTATGGGAAAAGTCATCTCCGGTGAACTTTTGTATTGGGAAAGTCATATCCGGTGAACTTTTGTATTGGGAAAGTCATCTCCGGTGAACTTTTGTATGGGAAAAGTCATCTCCGGTGAACTTTTGTATTGGGAAAGTCATGCCCGGTGAACTTTTATATTGGGAAAGTCATCTCCGGTGAACTTTTGTATTGGGAAAGTCATCTCCGGTGAACTTTTGTATGGGAAAAGTCATCTCCGGTGAACTTTTGTATTGGGAAAGTCATCTCCAGTGAACTTTTGTATGGGAAAAGTCATCTCCGGTGAACTTTTGTATTGGGAAAGTCATCTCCGGTGAACTTTTGTATTGGGAAAGTCATGCCCGGTGAACTTTTGTATGGGAAAAGTCATCTCCGGTGAACTTTTGTATTGGGAAAGTCATGCCCGGTGAACTTTTATATTGGAAAGTCATCTCCGGTGAACTTTTGTATTGGGAAAGTCATCTCCGGTGAACTTTTGTATGGGAAAAGTCATCTCCGGTGAACTTTTGTATTGGGAAAGTCATCTCCGGTGAACTTTTTTATGGGAAAAGTCATCTCCGGTGAACTTTTGTATGGGAAAAGTCATCTCCGGTGAACTTTTGTATTGGGAAAGTCATCTCCGGTGAACTTTTGTATGGGAAAAGTCATCTCCGGTGAACTTTTGTATTGGGAAAGTCATCTCCGGTGAACTTTTGTATGGGAAAAGTCATCTCCGGTGAACTTTTGTATTGGGAAAGTCATCTCCGGTGAACTTTTGTATTGGGAAAGTCATGCCCGGTGAACTTTTGTATGGGAAAAGTCATCTCCGGTGAACTTTTGTATTGGGAAAGTCATGCCCGGTGAACTTTTGTATTGGGAAAGTCATCTCCGGTGAACTTTTGTATTGGGAAAGTCATGCCCGGTGAACTTTTGTATTGGGAAAGTCATCTCCGGTGAACTTTTGTATTGGGAAAGTCATCTCCGGTGAACTTTTTATATTGGAAAAGTCATGCCCGGTGAACTTTTGTATTGGGAAAGTCATGCCCGGTGAACTATTGTATTGGGAAAAGTCATGCTCGGTGAACTTTTGTATTGGGAAAGTCATGCCCGGTGAACTTTTGTATTGGGAAAGTCATCTCCGGTGAACTTTTGTATTGGGAAAGTCGTGCCCGGTGAACTTTTGTATTGGGAAAGTCATGCCCGGTGAACTTTTGTATGGGAAAAGTCATGCCCGGTGAACTTTTGTATTGGGAAAGTCATCTCCGGTGAACTTTTGTATTGGGAAAGTCATCTCCGGTGAACTTTTGTATGGGAAAAGTCATCTCCGGTGAACTTTTGTATTGGGAAAGTCATCTCCGGTGAACTTTTGTATTGGGAAAGTCATCTCCGGTGAACTTTTGTATGGGAAAAGTCATCTCCGGTGAACTTTTGTATTGGGAAAGTCATCTCCGGTGAACTTTTGTATGGGAAAAGTCATCTCCGGTGAACTTTTGTATTGGGAAAGTCATCTCCGGTGAACTTTTGTATTGGGAAAGTCATGCCCGGCGAACTTTTGTATTGGGAAAGTCATGCCCGGTGAACTTTTGTATTGGGAAAGTCATGCCCGGTGAACTTTTGTATTGGGAAAGTCATGCCCGGTGAACTTTTGTATTAGGAAAGTCATCTCCGGTGAACTTTTATATTGGAAAAGTCATGCCCGGTGAACTTTTGTATTGGGAAAGTCATGCCCGGTGAACTATTGTATTGGGAAAGTCATGCCCGGTGAACTTTTGTATTGGGAAAGTCATGCCCGGTGAACTTTTGTATTGGGAAAGTCATGCCCGGTGAACTTTTGTTTTGGGAAAGTCATCTCCGGTGAACTTTTATATTGGAAAAGTCATGCCCGGTGAACTTTTGTATTGGGAAAGTCATGCCCGGTGAACTATTGTATTGGGAAAGTCATGCCCGGTGAACTTTTGTATTGGGAAAGTCATGCCCGGTGAACTTTTGTATTGGGAAAGTCATCTCCGGTGAACTTTTGTATTGGGAAAGTCATCTCCGGTGAACTTTTGTATGGGAAAAGTCATCTCCGGTGAACTTTTGTATTGGGAAAGTCATCTCCGGTGAACTTTTGTATGGGAAAAGTCATCTCCGGTGAACTTTTGTATTGGGAAAGTCATCTCCGGTGAACTTTTGTATGGGAAAAGTCATCTCCGGTGAACTTTTGTATTGGGAAAGTCATGCCCGGTGAACTTTTGTATGGGAAAAGTCATCTCCGGTGAACTTTTGTATTGGGAAAGTCGTGCCCGGTGAACTTTTGTATTGGGAAAGTCATCTCCGGTGAACTTTTGTATTGGGAAAGTCATCTCCGGTGAACTTTTGTATGGGAAAAGTCATCTCCGGTGAACTTTTGTATTGGGAAAGTCATCTCCGGTGAACTTTTGTATTGGGAAAGTCATCTCCGGTGAACTTTTGTATTGGGAAAGTCATCTCCGGTGAACTTTTGTATGGGAAAAGTCATCTCCGGTGAACTTTTGTATTGGGAAAGTCATCTCCGGTGAACTTTTGTATTGGGAAAGTCATGCCCGGTGAACTTTTGTATTGGGAAAGTCATCTCCGGTGAACTTTTGTATGGGAAAAGTCATCTCCGGTGAACTTTTGTATTGGGAAAGTCATCTCCGGTGAACTTTTGTATGGGAAAAGTCATCTCCGGTGAACTTTTGTATTGGGAAGGTCATCTCCGGTGAACTTTTGTATGGGAAAGTCATCTCCGGTGAACTTTTGTATTGGGAAAGTCATCTCCGGTGAACTTTTGTATGGGAAAAGTCATCTCCGGTGAACTTTTGTATTGGGAAAGTCATCTCCGGTGAACTTTTGTATGGGAAAAGTCATCTCCGGTGAACTTTTGTATTGGGAAAGTCATCTCCGGTGAACTTTTGTATTAGGAAAGTCATCTCCGGTGAACTTTTGTATGGGAAAAGTCATCTCCGGTGAACTTTTGTATTGGGAAAGTCATCTCCGGTGAACTTTTGTATGGGAAAAGTCATCTCCGGTGAACTTTTGTATTGGGAAAGTCATCTCCGGTGAACTTTTGTATGGGAAAAGTCATCTCCGGTGAACTTTTGTATTGGGAAAGTCATGCCCGGTGAACTTTTGTATTGGGAAAGTCATCTCCGGTGAACTTTTGTATGGGAAAAGTCATCTCCGGTGAACTTTTGTATTGGGAAAGTCATCTCCGGTGAACTTTTGTATGGGAAAAGTCATCTCCGGTGAACTTTTGTATTGGGAAAGTCATCTCCGGTGAACTTTTGTATTGGGAAAGTCATCTCCGGTGAAATTTTGTATGGGAAAAGTCATCTCCGGTGAACTTTTGTATGGGAAAATTCATCTCCGGTGAAATTTTGTATTGGGAAAGTCATGCCCGGTGAACTTTTGTATTGGGAAAGTCATCTCCGGTGAACTTTTACATTGGAAAAGTCATGCCCGGTGAACTTTTGTATTGGGAAAGTCATGCCCGGTGAACTATTGTATTGGGAAAGTCATGCCCGGTGAACTTTTGTATTGGGAAAGTCATGCCCGGTGAACTTTTGTATTGGGAAAGTCATCTCCGGTGAACTTTTGTATTGGGAAAGTCGTCTCCGGTGAACTTTTGTATGGGAAAAGTCATCTCCGGTGAACTTTTGTATTGGGAAAGTCATCTCCGGTGAACTTTTGTATGGGAAAAGTCATCTCCGGTGAACTTTTGTATTGGGAAAGTCATCTCCGGTGAACTTTTGTATGGGAAAAGTCATCTCCGGTGAACTTTTGTATTGGGAAAGTCATCTCCGGTGAACTTTTGTATGGGAAAAGTCATCTCCGGTGAACTTTTGTATTGGGAAAGTCATCTCCGGTGAACTTTTGTATGGGAAAAGTCATCTCCGGTGAACTTTTGTATTGGGAAAGTCATCTCCGGTGAACTTTTGTATGGGAAAAGTCATCTCCGGTGAACTTTTGTATTGGGAAAGTCATCTCCGGTGAACTTTTGTATTGGGAATGTCATCTACGGTGAACTTTTGTATGGGAAAAGTCATCTCCGGTGAACTTTTGTATTGGGAAAGTCATGCCCGGTGAACTTTTATATTGGGAAAGTCATCTCCGGTGAACTTTTGTATTGGGAAAGTCATCTCCGGTGAACTTTTGTATGGGAAAAGTCATCTCCGGTGAACTTTTGTATTGGGAAAGTCATCTCCGGTGAACTTTTGTATGGGAAAAGTCATCTCCGGTGAACTTTTGTATTGGGAAAGTCATCTCCGGTGAACTTTTGTATTGGGAAAGTCATGCCCGGTGAACTTTTGTATGGGAAAATTCATCTCCGGTGAACTTTTGTATTGGGAAAGTCATTCCCGGTGAACTTTTGTATTGGGAAAGTCATCTCCGGTGAACTTTTGTATTGGGAAAGTCATCTCCGGTGAACTTTTGTATGGGAAAAGTCATCTCCGGTGAACTTTTGTATTGGGAAAGTCATCTCCGGTGAACTTTTGTATGGGAAAAGTCATCTCCGGTGAACTTTTGTATGGGAAAAGTCATCTCCGGTGAACTTTTGTATTGGGAAAGTCATGCCCGGTGAACTTTTGTATTGGGAAAGTCATGCCCGGTGAACTTTTGTATTGGGAAAGTCATGCCCGGTGAACTTTTTTTTGGGAAAGTCATGCCCGGTGAACTTTTGTATTGGGAAAGTCGTGCCCGGTGAACTTTTGTATTGGGAAAGTCATGCCCGGTGAACTTTTGTATTGGGAAAGTCATCTCCGGTGAACTTTTGTATTGGGAAAGTCATCTCCGGTGAACTTTTGTATGGGAAAAGTCATCTCCGGTGAACTTTTGTATTGGGAAAGTCATCTCCGGTGAACTTTTGTATTGGGAAAGTCATCTCCGGTGAACTTTTGTATGGAAAAAGTCATCTCCGGTGAACTTTTGTATTGGGAAAGTCATCTCCGGTGAACTTTTGTATTGGGAAAGTCATGCCCGGTGAACTTTTGTATGGGAAAAGTCATCTCCGGTGAACTTTTGTATTGGGAAAGTCATGCCCGGTGAACTTTTGTACTGGGAAAGTCATCTCCGGTGAACTTTTGTATTGGGAGAGTCATCTCCGGTGAACTTTTGTATGGGAAAAGTCATCTCCGGTGAACTTTTGTATTGGGAAAGTCATCTCCGGTGAACTTTTGTATTGGGAAAGTCATCTCCGGTGAACTTTTGTATGGGAAAAGTCATCTCCGGTGAACTTTTGTATTGGGAAAGTCATCTCCGGTGAACTTTTGTATTGGGAAAGTCATCTCCGGTGAACTTTTGTATGGGAAAAGTCATCTCCGGTGAACTTTTGTATTGGGAAAGTCATGCCCGGTGAACTTTTATATTGGGAAAGTCATCTCCGGTGAACTTTTGTATTGGGAAAGTCATCTCCGGTGAACTTTTGTATTGGGAAAGTCATCTCCGGTGAACTTTTGTATGGGAAAAGTCATCTCCGGTGAACTTTTGTATTGGGAAAGTCATGCCCGGTGAACTTTTATATTGGGAAAGTCATCTCCGGTGAACTTTTGTATTGGGAAAGTCATCTCCGGTGAACTTTTGTATGGGAAAATTCATCTCCGGTGAACTTTTGTATTGGGAAAGTCATCTCCGGTGAACTTTTGTATGGGAAAAGTCATCTCCGGTGAACTTTTGTATTGGGAAAGTCATCTCCGGTGAACTTTTGTATTGGGAAAGTCATGCCCGGTGAACTTTTGTATTGGGAAAGTCATCTCCGGTGAACTTTTGTATGGGAAAAGTCATCTCCGGTGAACTTTTGTATTGGGAAAGTCATCTCCGGTGAACTTTTGTATGGGAAAAGTCATCTCCGGTGAACTTTTGTATTGGGAAAGTCATCTCCGGTGAACTTTTGTATTGGGAAAGTCATCTCCGGTGAACTTTTGTATGGAAAAAGTCATCTCCGGTGAACTTTTGTATTGGGAAAGTCATCTCCGGTGAACTTTTGTATTGGGAAAGTCATGCCCGGTGAACTTTTGTATGGGAAAAGTCATCTCCGGTGAACTTTTGTATTGGGAAAGTCATGCCCGGTGAACTTTTGTACTGGGAAAGTCATCTCCGGTGAACTTTTGTATTGGGAAAGTCATCTCCGGTGAACTTTTGTATGGGAAAAGTCATCTCCGGTGAACTTTTGTATTGGGAAAGTCATCTCCGGTGAACTTTTGTATTGGGAAAGTCATCTCCGGTGAACTTTTGTATGGGAAAAGTCATCTCCGGTGAACTTTTGTATTGGGAAAGTCATCTCCGGTGAACTTTTGTATTGGGAAAGTCATCTCCGGTGAACTTTTGTATGGGAAAAGTCATCTCCGGTGAACTTTTGTATTGGGAAAGTCATGCCCGGTGAACTTTTATATTGGGAAAGTCATCTCCGGTGAACTTTTGTATTGGGAAAGTCATCTCCGGTGAACTTTTGTATGGGAAAAGTCATCTCCGGTGAACTTTTGTATTGGGAAAGTCATCTCCAGTGAACTTTTGTATGGGAAAAGTCATCTCCGGTGAACTTTTGTATTGGGAAAGTCATCTCCGGTGAACTTTTGTATTGGGAAAGTCATGCCCGGTGAACTTTTGTATGGGAAAAGTCATCTCCGGTGAACTTTTGTATTGGGAAAGTCATGCCCGGTGAACTTTTATATTGGGAAAGTCATCTCCGGTGAACTTTTGTATTGGGAAAGTCATCTCCGGTGAACTTTTGTATGGGAAAAGTCATCTCCGGTGAACTTTTGTATTGGGAAAGTCATCTCCGGTGAACTTTTGTATGGGAAAAGTCATCTCCGGTGAACTTTTGTATGGGAAAAGTCATC
Source organism: Musca autumnalis (assembly GCF_047663935.1). NCBI lineage: Eukaryota > Metazoa > Arthropoda > Insecta > Diptera > Muscidae > Musca > Musca autumnalis. The sequence continues at coordinate 60,439 of NW_027412103.1, forward strand.
TCCGGTGAACTTTTGTATTGGGAAAGTCATCTCCGGTGAACTTTTGTATGGGAAAAGTCATCTCCGGTGAACTTTTGTATTGGGAAGTCATCTCCGGTGAACTTTTGTATGGGAAAAGTCATCTCCGGTAAACTTTTGTATTGGGAAAGTCATCTCCGGTGAACTTTTGTATTGGGAAAGTCATGCCCGGTGAACTTTTGTATGGGAAAAGTCATCTCCGGTGAACTTTTGTATTGGGAAAGTCATGCCCGGTGAACTTTTGTATTGGGAAAGTCATCTTCGGTGAACTTTTGTATGGGAAAAGTCATCTCCGGTGAACTTTTGTATTGGGAAAGTCATGCCCGGTGAACTTTTGTATTGGGAAAGTCGTGCCCGGTGAACTTTTGTATTGGGAAAGTCATCTCCGGTGAACTTTTGTATTGGGAAAGTCATGCCCGGTGAACTTTTATATTGGGAAAGTCATCTCCGGTGAACTTTTGTATTGGGAAAGTCATGCCCGGTGAACTTTTGTATTGGGAAAGTCGTGCCAGGTGAACTATTGTATTGGGAAAGTCATGCCCGGTGAACTTTTGTATTGGGAAAGTCATCTCCGGTGAACTTTTGTATTGGGAAAGTCATGCCCGGTGAACTTTTGTATTGGGAAAGTCATCTCCGGTGAACTTTTGTATTGGGAAAGTCATCTCCGGTGAACTTTTATATTGGAAAAGTCATGCCCGGTGAACTTTTGTATTGGGAAAGTCATGCCCGGTGAACTATTGTATTGGGAAAGTCATGCCCGGTGAACTTTTGTATTGGGAAAGTCATGCCCGGTGAACTTTTGTATTGGGAAAGTCATCTCCGGTGAACTTTTGTATTGGAAAGTCGTGCCCGGTGAACTTTTGTATTGGGAAAGTCATGCCCGGTGAACTTTTGTATGGGAAAAGTCATGCCCGGTGAACTTTTGTATTGGGAAAGTCATCTCCGGTGAACTTTTGTATTGGGAAAGTCATCTCCGGTGAACTTTTGTATGGGAAAAGTCATCTCCGGTGAACTTTTGTATTGGGAAAGTCATCTCCGGTGAACTTTTGTATTGGGAAAGTCATCTCCGGTGAACTTTTGTATGGGAAAAGTCATCTCCGGTGAACTTTTGTATTGGGAAAGTCATCTCCGGTGAACTTTTGTATGGGAAAAGTCATCTCCGGTGAACTTTTGTATTGGGAAAGTCATCTCCGGTGAACTTTTGTATTGGGAAAGTCATGCCCGGCGAACTTTTGTATTGGGAAAGTCATGCCCGGTGAACTTTTGTATTGGGAAAGTCATGCCCGGTGAACTTTTGTATTGGGAAAGTCATGCCCGGTGAACTTTTGTATTAGGAAAGTCATCTCCGGTGAACTTTTATATTGGAAAAGTCATGCCCGGTGAACTTTTGTATTGGGAAAGTCATGCCCGGTGAACTATTGTATTGGGAAAGTCATGCCCGGTGAACTTTTGTATTGGGAAAGTCATGCCCGGTGAACTTTTGTATTGGGAAAGTCATGCCCGGTGAACTTTTGTATTGGGAAAGTCATCTCCGGTGAACTTTTATATTGGAAAAGTCATGCCCGGTGAACTTTTGTATTGGGAAAGTCATGCCCGGTGAACTATTGTATTGGGAAAGTCATGCCCGGTGAACTTTTGTATTGGGAAAGTCATGCCCGGTGAACTTTTGTATTGGGAAAGTCATCTCCGGTGAACTTTTGTATTGGGAAAGTCATCTCCGGTGAACTTTTGTATGGGAAAAGTCATCTCCGGTGAACTTTTGTATTGGGAAAGTCATCTCCGGTGAACTTTTGTATGGGAAAAGTCATCTCCGGTGAACTTTTGTATTGGGAAAGTCATCTCCGGTGAACTTTTGTATGGGAAAAGTCATCTCCGGTGAACTTTTGTATTGGGAAAGTCATGCCCGTGAACTTTTGTATGGGAAAAGTCATCTCCGGTGAACTTTTGTATTGGGAAAGTCGTGCCCGGTGAACTTTTGTATTGGGAAAGTCATCTCCGGTGAACTTTTGTATTGGGAAAGTCATCTCCGGTGAACTTTTGTATGGGAAAAGTCATCTCCGGTGAACTTTTGTATTGGGAAAGTCATCTCCGGTGAACTTTTGTATTGGGAAAGTCATCTCCGGTGAACTTTTGTATTGGGAAAGTCATCTCCGGTGAACTTTTGTATGGGAAAAGTCATCTCCGGTGAACTTTTGTATTGGGAAAGTCATCTCCGGTGAACTTTTGTATTGGGAAAGTCATGCCCGGTGAACTTTTGTATTGGGAAAGTCATCTCCGGTGAACTTTTGTATGGGAAAAGTAATCTCCGGTGAACTTTTGTATTTGGAAAGTCATCTCCGGTGAACTTTTGTATGGGAAAAGTCATCTCCGGTGAACTTTTGTATTGGGTAGGTCATCTCCGGTGAACTTTTGTATGGGAAAGTCATCTCCGGTGAACTTTTGTATTGGAAAGTCATCTCCGGTGAACTTTTGTATGGGAAAAGTCATCTCCGTGAACTTTTGTATTGGGAAAGTCATCTCCGGTGAACTTTTGTATGGGAAAAGTCATCTCCGGTGAACTTTTGTATTGGGAAAGTCATCTCCGGTGAACTTTTGTATTGGGAAAGTCATCTCCGGTGAACTTTTGTATGGGAAAAGTCATCTCCGGTGAACTTTTGTATTGGGAAAGTCATCTCCGGTGAACTTTTGTATGGGAAAAGTCATCTCCGGTGAACTTTTGTATTGGGAAAGTCATCTCCGGTGAACTTTTGTATGGGAAAAGTCATCTCCGGTGAACTTTTGTATTGGGAAAGTCATGCCCGGTGAACTTTTGTATTGGGAAAGTCATCTCCGGTGAACTTTTGTATGGGAAAAGTCATCTCCGGTGAACTTTTGTATTGGGAAAGTCATCTCCGGTGAACTTTTGTATGGGAAAAGTCATCTCCGGTGAACTTTTGTATTGGGAAAGTCATCTCCGGTGAACTTTTGTATTGGGAAAGTCATCTCCGGTGAACTTTTGTATGGGAAAAGTCATCTCCGGTGAACTTTTGTATGGGAAAATTCATCTCTGGTGAACTTTTGTATTGGGAAAGTCATGCCCGGTGAACTTTTGTATTGGGAAAGTCATCTCCGGTGAACTTTTACATTTGGAAAAGTCATGCCCGGTGAACTTTTGTATTGGGAAAGTCATGCCGGTGAACTATTGTATTGGGAAAGTCATGCCCGGTGAACTTTTGTATTGGGAAAGTCATGCCCGGTGAACTTTTGTATTGGGAAAGTCATCTCCGGTGAACTTTTGTATTGGGAAAGTCGTCTCCGGTGAACTTTTGTATGGGAAAAGTCATCTCCGGTGAACTTTTGTATTGGGAAAGTCATCTCCGGTGAACTTTTGTATGGGAAAAGTCATCTCCGGTGAACTTTTGTATTGGGAAAGTCATCTCCGGTGAACTTTTGTATGGGAAAAGTCATCTCCGGTGAACTTTTGTATTGGGAAAGTCATCTCCGGTGAACTTTTGTATGGGAAAAGTCATCTCCGGTGAACTTTTGTATTGGGAAAGTCATCTCCGGTGAACTTTTGTATGGGAAAAGTCATCTCCGGTGAACTTTTGTATTGGGAAAGTCATCTCCGGTGAACTTTTGTATGGGAAAAGTCATCTCCGGTGAACTTTTGTATTGGGAAAGTCATCTCCGGTGAACTTTTGTATTGGGAATGTCATCTCCGGTGAACTTTTGTATGGGAAAAAGCCATCTCCGGTGAACTTTTGTATTGGGAAAGTCATGCCCGGTGAACTTTTATATTGGGAAAGTCATCTCCGGTGAACTTTTGTATTGGGAAAGTCATCTCCGGTGAACTTTTGTATGGGAAAAGTCATCTCCGGTGAACTTTTGTATTGGGAAAGTCATCTCCGGTGAACTTTTGTATGGGAAAAGTCATCTCCGGTGAACTTTTGTATTGGGAAAGTCATCTCCGGTGAACTTTTGTATTGGGAAAGTCATGCCCGGTGAACTTTTTGTATGGGAAAAGTCATCTCCGGTGAACTTTTGTATTGGGAAAGTCATGCCCGGTGAACTTTTATATTGGGAAAGTCATCTCCGGTGAACTTTTGTATTGGGAAAGTCATCTCCGGTGAACTTTTGTATGGGAAAAGTCATCTCCGGTGAACTTTTGTATTGGGAAAGTCATCTCCGGTGAACTTTTGTATGGGAAAAGTCATCTCCGGTGAACTTTTGTATGGGAAAAGTCATCTCCGGTGAACTTTTGTATTGGGAAAGTCAAGCCCGGTGAACTTTTGTATTGGGAAAGTCATGCCCGGTGAACTTTTGTATTGGGAAAGTCATGCCCGGTGAACTTTTGTATTGGGAAAGTCATGCCCGGTGAACTTTTGTATTGGGAAAGTCGTGCCCGGTGAACTTTTGTATTGGGAAAGTCATGCCCGGTGAACTTTTGTATTGGGGAAAGTCATCTCCGGTGAACTTTTGTATTGGGAAAGTCATCTCCGGTGAACTTTTGTATGGGAAAAGTCATCTCCGGTGAACTTTTGTATTGGGAAAGTCATCTCCGGTGAACTTTTGTATGGGAAAAGTCATCTCCGGTGAACTTTTGTATTGAGAAAGTCATCTCCGGTGAACTTTTGTATGGGAAAAGTCATCTCCGGTGAACTTTTGTATGGGAAAAGTCATCTCCGGTGAACTTTTGTATTGGGAAAAATCATCTCCGGTGATCTTTTGTATGGGAAAAGTCATCCCCGGTGAACTTTTGTATTGGGAAAGTCATCTCCGGTGAACTTTTGTATGGGAAAAGTCATCTCCGGTGAACTTTTGTATTGGGAAAGTCATCTCCGGTGAACTTTTGTATTGGGAAAGTCATGCCCGGTGAACTTTTGTATGGGAAAAGTCATCTCCGGTGAACTTTTGTATTGGGAAAGTCATGCCCGGTGAACTTTTGTATTGGGAAAGTCATCTCCGGTGAACTTTTGTATGGGAAAAGTCATCTCCGGTGAACTTTTGTATTGGGAAAGTCATGCCCGGTGAACTTTTGTATTGGGAAAGTCATCTCCGGTGAACTTTTGTATGGGAAAAGTCATCTCCGGTGAACTTTTGTATTGGGAAAGTCATCTCCGGTGAACTTTTGTATGGGAAAAGTCATCTCCGGTGAACTTTTGTATTGGGAAAGTCATCTCCGGTGAACTTTTGTATTGGGAAAGTCATGCCCGGTGAACTTTTGTATTGGGAAAGTCATCTCCGGTGAACTTTTGTATGGGAAAAGTCATCTCCGGTGAACTTTTGTATTGGGAAAGTCATCTCCAGTGAACTTTTGTATTGGGAAAGTCATCTCCGGTGAACTTTTGTATTGGGAAAGTCATCTCCGGTGAACTTTTGTATTGGGAAAGTCATGCCCGGCGAACTTTTGTATTGGGAAAGTCATGCCCGGTGAACTTTTGTATTGGGAAAGTCATGCCCGGTGAACTTTTGTATTGGGAAAGTCATGCCCGGTGAACTTTTGTATTAGGAAAGTCATCTCCGGTGAACTTTTATATTGGAAAAGTCATGCCCGGTGAACTTTTGTATTGGGAAAGTCATGCCCGGTGAACTATTGTATTGGGAAAGTCATGCCCGGTGAACTTTTGTATTGGGAAAGTCATGCCCGGTGAACTTTTGTATTGGGAAAGTCATGCCCGGTGAACTTTTGTATTGGGAAAGTCATCTCCGGTGAACTTTTATATTGGAAAAGTCATGCCCGGTGAACTTTTGTATTGGTAAAGTCATGCCCGGTGAACTATTGTATTGGGAAAGTCATGCCCGGTGAACTTTTGTATTGGGAAAGTCATGCCCGGTGAACTTTTGTATTGGGAAAGTCATCTCCGGTGAACTTTTGTATTGGGAAAGTCATCTCCGGTGAACTTTTGTATGGGAAAAGTCATCTCCGGTGAACTTTTGTATTGGGAAAGTCATCTCCGGTGAACTTTTGTATGGGAAAAGTCATCTCCGGTGATCTTTTGTATTGGGAAAGTCATCTCCGGTGAACTTTTTGTATGGGAAAAGTCATCTCCGGTGAACTTTTGTATTGGGAAAGTCATGCCCGGTGAACTTTTGTATGGGAAAAGTCATCTCCGGTGAACTTTTGTATTGGGAAAGTCGTGCCCGGTGAACTTTTGTATTGGGAAAGTCATCTCCGGTGAACTTTTGTATTGGGAAAGTCATCTCCGGTGAACTTTTGTATGGGAAAAGTCATCTCCGGTGAACTTTTGTATTGGGAAAGTCATCTCCGGTGAACTTTTGTATTGGGAAAGTCATCTCCGGTGAACTTTTGTATTGGGAAAGTCATCTCCGGTGAACTTTTGTATGGGAAAAGTCATCTCCGGTGAACTTTTGTATTGGGAAAGTCATCTCCGGTGAACTTTTGTATTGGGAAAGTCATGCCCGGTGAACTTTTGTATTGGGAAAGTCATCTCCGGTGAACTTTTGTATGGGAAAAGTCATCTCCGGTGAACTTTGTATTGGGAAAGTCATCTCCGGTGAACTTTTGTATGGCAAAAGTCATCTCCGGTGAACTTTTGTATTGGGAAGGTCATCTCCGGTGAACTTTTGTATGGGAAAGTCATCTCCGGTGAACTTTTGTATTGGGAAAGTCATCTCCGGTGAACTTATGTATGGGAAAAGTCATCTCCGGTGAACTTTTTGTATTGGGAAAGTCATCTCCGGTGAACTTTTGTATGGGAAAAGTCATCTCCGGTGAACTTTTGTATTGGGAAAGTCATCTCCGGTGAACTTTTGTATTGGGAAAGTCATCTCCGGTGAACTTTTGTATGGGAAAAGTCATCTCCGGTGAACTTTTGTATTGGGAAAGTCATCTCCGGTGAACTTTTGTATGGGAAAAGTCATCTCCGGTGAACTTTTGTATTGGGAAAGTCATCTCCGGTGAACTTTTGTATGGGAAAAGTCATCTCCGGTGAACTTTTGTATTGGGAAAGTCATGCCCGGTGAACTTTTGTATTGGGAAAGTCATCTCCGGTGAACTTTTGTATGGGAAAAGTCATCTCCGGTGAACTTTTGTATTGGGAAAGACATCTCCGGTGAACTTTGTATGGGAAAAGTCATCTCCGGTGAACTTTTGTATTGGGAAAGTCATCTCCGGTGAACTTTTGTATTGGGAAAGTCATCTCCGGTGAAATTTGTATGGGAAAAGTCATCTCCGGTGAACTTTTGTATGGGAAAATTCATCTCCGGTGAACTTTTGTATTGGGAAAGTCATGCCCGGTGAACTTTTGTATTGGGAAAGTCATCTCCGGTGAACTTTTACATTGGAAAAGTCATGCCCGGTGAACTTTTGTATTGGGAAAGTCATGCCCGGTGAACTATTGTATTGGGAAAGTCATGCCCGGTGAACTTTTGTATTGGGAAAGTCATGCCCGGTGAACTTTTGTATTGGGAAAGTCATCTCCGGTGAACTTTTGTATTGGGAAAGTCGTCTCCGGTGAACTTTTGTATGGGAAAAGTCATCTCCGGTGAACTTTTGTATTGGGAAAGTCATCTCCGGTGAAATTTTGTATGGGAAAAGTCATCTCCGGTGAACTTTTGTATTGGGAAAGTCATCTCCGGTGAACTTTTGTATGGGAAAAGTCATCTCCGGTGAACTTTTGTATTGGGAAAGTCATCTCCGGTGAACTTTTGTATGGGAAAAGTCATCTCCGGTGAACTTTTGTATTGGGAAAGTCATCTCCGGTGAACTTTTGTATGGGAAAAGTCATCTCCGGTGAACTTTTGTATTGGGAAAGTCATCTCCGGTGAACTTTTGTATGGGAAAAGTCATCTCCGGTGAACTTTGTATTGGGAAAGTCATCTCCGGTGAACTTTTGTATTGGGAATGTCATCTCCGGTGAACTTTTGTATGGGAAAAGTCATCTCCGGTGAACTTTTGTATTGGGAAAGTCATGCCCGGTGAACTTTTATATTGGGAAAGTCATCTCCGGTGAACTTTTGTATTGGGAAAGTCATCTCCGGTGAACTTTTGTATGGGAAAAGTCATCTCCGGTGAACTTTTGTATTGGGAAAGTCATCTCCGGTGAACTTTTGTATGGGAAAAGTCATCTCCGGTGAACTTTTGTATTGGGAAAGTCATCTCCGGTGAACTTTTGTATGGGAAAAGTCATCTCCGGTGAACTTTTGTATGGGAAAAGTCATCTCGGTGAACTTTTGTATTGGGAAAGTCATGCCCGGTGAACTTTTGTATTGGGAAAGTCATGCCTGGTGAACTTTTGTATTGGGAAAGTCATGCCGGTGAACTTTTGTATTGGGAAAGTCATGCCCGGTGAACTTTTGTATTGGGAAAGTCGTGCCCGGTGAACTTTTGTATTGGGAAAGTCATGCCCGGTGAACTTTTGTATTGGGAAAGTCATCTCCGGTGAACTTTTGTATTGGGAAAGTCATCTCCGGTGAACTTTTGTATGGGAAAAGTCATCTCCGGTGAACTTTTGTATTGGGAAAGTCATCTCCGGTGAACTTTTGTATGGGAAAAGTCATCTCCGGTGAACTTTTGTATTGAGAAAGTCATCTCCGGTGAACTTTTGTATGGGAAAAGTCATCTCCGGTGAACTTTTGTATGGGAAAAGTCATCTCCGGTGAACTTTTGTATTGGGAAAATCATCTCCGGTGAACTTTTGTATGGGAAA
>NW_027412104.1:0-68754 GCF_047663935.1 Musca autumnalis
AAGTTCACCGGAGATGACTTTCCCAATACAAAAGTTCACCGGAGATGACTTTTCCCATACAAAAGTTCACCGGAGATGACTTTCCCAATACAAAAGTTCACCGGAGATGACTTTTCCCAATACAAAAGTTCACCGGAGATGACTTTTCCCATACAAAAGTTCACCGGAGATGACTTTCCCAATACAAAAGTTCACCGGAGATGACTTTTCCCATACAAAAGTTCACCGGAGATGACTTTCCCAATACAAAAGTTCACCGGAGATGACTTTCCCTATACAAAAGTTCACCGGAGATGACTTTTCCCATACAAAAGTTCACCGGAGATGACTTTCCCAATACAAAAGTTCACCGGAGATGACTTTTCCCATACAAAAGTTCACCGGAGATGACTTTCCCAATACCAATACAAAAGTTCACCGAAGATGACTTTTCCCATACAAAAGTTCACCGGAGATGACTTTCCCAATACAAAAGTTCACCGGAGATGACTTTCCCAATACAAAAGTTCACCGGAGATGACTTTCCCAATACAAAAGTTCACCGGAGATGACTGTTCCCATACAAAAGTTCACCGGAGATGACTTTCCCAATATAAAAGTTCACCGGGCATGACTTTTCCAATACAAAAGTTCACCGGAGATGACTTTTCCCATACAAAAGTTCACCGGAGATGACTTTCCCAATACAAAAGTTCACCGGAGATGACTTTTCCCATACAAAAGTTCACCGGAGATGACTTTCCCAATACAAAAGTTCACCGGAGATGACTTTTCCCATACAAAAGTTCACCGGAGATGACTTTCCCAATACAAAAGTTCACCGGGCATGACTTTCCCAATACAAAAGTTCACCGGGCATGACTTTCCCAATACAATAGTTCACCGGGCATGACTTTCCCAATACAAAAGTTCACCGGGCATGACTTTCCCAATACAAAAGTTCACCGGAGATGACTTTCCCAATACAAAAGTTCACCGGAGATGACTTTCCCAATACAAAAGTTCACCGGAGATGACTTTCCCAATACAAAAGTTCACCGGAGATGACTTTCCCAATACAAAAGTTCACCGGAGATGACTTTTCCCATACAAAAGTTCACCGGAGATGACTTTCCCAATACAAAAGTTCACCGGAGATGACTTTTCCCATACAAAAGGTTCACCGGAGATGACTTTCCCAATACAAAAGTTCACCGGAGATGACTTTCCCAATACAAAAGTTCACCGGAGATGACTTTTCCATACAAAAGTTCACCGGGCATGACTTTCCCAATACAAAAGTTCACCGGAGATGACTTTCCCAATACAAAAGTTCACCGGAGATGACTTTCCCAATACAAAAGTCACCGGAGATGACTTTCCCAATACAAAAGTTCACCGGAGATGACTTTCCCAATACAAAAGTTCACCGGAGATGACTTTCCCAATACAAAAGTTCACCGGGCATGACTTTCCCAATACAAAAGTTCACCGGAGATGACTTTCCCAATACAAAAGTTCACCGGAGATGACTTTTCCCATACAAAAGTTCACCGGGCATGACTTTCCCAATACAAAAGTTCACCGGGCATGACTTTCCCAATACAAAAGTTCACCGGGCATGACTTTCCCAATACAAAGGTTCACCGGAGATGACTTTTCCCATACAAAAGTTCACCGGAGATGACTTTTCCCATACAAAAGTTCACCGGAGATGACTTTCCCAATACAAAAGTTCACCGGAGATGACTTTCCCAATACAAAAGTTCACCGGAGATGACTTTTCCCATACAAAAGTTCACCGGAGATGACTTTTCCCATACAAAAGTTCACCGGAGATGACTTTCCCAATACAAAAGTTCACCGGAGATGACTTTTCCCATACAAAAGTTCACCGGAGATGACTTTCCCAATACAAAAGTTCACCGGAGATGACTTTTCCCATACAAAAGTTCACCGGAGATGACTTTCCCAATACAAAAGTTCACCGGAGATGACTTTCCCAATATAAAAGTTCACCGGGCATGACTTTCCCAATACAAAAGTTCACCGGGCATGACTTTCCCAATACAAAAGTTCACCGGGCATGACTTTCCCAATACAAAGGTTCACCGGAGATGACTTTTCCCAAACAAAAGTTCACCGGAGATGACTTTTCCCATACAAAAGTTCACCGGAGATGACTTTCCCAATACAAAAGTTCACCGGAGATGACTTTCCCATACAAAAGTTCACCGGAGATGACTTTCCCAATACAAAAGTACACCGGAGATGACTTTCCCAATACAAAATTTCACCGGAGATGACTTTTCCCATACAAAAGTTCACCGGAGATGACTTTCCCAATACAAAAGTTCACCGGAGATGACTTTTCCATACAAAAGTTCACCGGAGATGACTTTCCCAATACAAAAGTTCACCGGAGATGACTTTTCCCATACAAAAGTTCACCGGAGATGACTTTCCCAATACAAAAGTTCACCGGAGATGACTTTCCCAATACAAAAGTTCACCGGAGATGACTTTCCCAATACAAAAGTTCACCGGAGATGACTTTTCCATACAAAAGTTCACCGGAGATGACTTTCCCAATATAAAAGTTCACCGGGCATGACTTTCCCAATACAAAAGTTCACCGGAGATGACTTTTCCCATACAAAAGTTCACCGGACATGACTTTCCCAATACAAAAGTTCACCGGAGATGACTTTTCCCATACAAAAGTTCACCGGAGATGACTTTCCCAATACAAAAGTTCACCGGAGATGACTTTTCCCATACAAAAGTTCACCGGAGATGACTTTTCCCATACAAAGTTCACCGGAGATGACTTTCCCAATACAAAAGTTTCACCGGGCATGACTTTCCCAATACAAAAGTTCACCGGGCATGACTTCCCAATACAATAGTTCACCGGGCATGACTTTCCCAATACAAAAGTTCACCGGGCATGACTTTCCCAATACAAAAGTTCACCGGAGATGACTTTCCCAATACAAAAGTTCACCGGAGATGACTTTTCCCATACAAAAGTTCACCGGAGATGACTTTTCCCATACAAAGTTCACCGGAGATGACTTTCCCAATACAAAAGTTCACCGGAGATGACTTTTCCATACAAAAGTTCACCGGAGATGAACTTTCCCAATACAAAAGTTCACCGGAGATGACTTTTCCCATACAAAAGTTCACCGGAGATGACTTTCCAATACAAAAGTTCACCGGAGATGACTTTCCCAATACAAAAGTTCACCGGAGATGACTTTCCCATACAAAGTTCACCGGGCATGACTTTCCCAATACAAAAGTTCACCGGAGATGACTTTCCCAATACAAAAGTTCACCGGAGATGACTTTCCCAATACAAAAGTTCACCGGAGATGACTTACCCAATACAAAAGTTCACCGAGATGACTTTCCCAATACAAAAGTTCACCGGAGATGACTTTCCCAATACAAAAGTTCACCGGGCATGACTTTCCCAATACAAAGAAGTTCACCGGAGATGACTTTCCCAATACAAAAGTTCACCGGAGATGACTTTTCCGATACAAAAGTTCACCGGGCATGACTTTCCCAATACAAAAGTTCACCGGGCATGACTTTCCCAATACAAAAGTTCACCGGGCATGACTTTCCCAATACAAAGGTTCACCGGAGATGACTTTTCCCATACAAAAGTTCACCGGAGATGACTTTTCCCATACAAAAGTTCACCGGAGATGACTTTCCCAATACAAAAGTTCACCGGAGATGACTTTCCCAATACAAAAGTTCACCGGAGATGACTTTTCCCATACAAAAGTTCACCGGAGATGACTTTTCCCATACAAAAGTTCACCGGAGATGACTTTCCCAATACAAAAGTTCACCGGAGATGACTTTTCCCATAAAAAAGTTCACCGGAGATGACTTTCCCAATACAAAAGTTCACCGGAGATGACTTTTCCCATACAAAAGTTCACCGGAGATGACTTTCCCAATACAAAAGTTCACCGGAGATGACTTTCCCAATATAAAAGTTCACCGGGCATGACTTTCCCAATACAAAAGTTCACCGGAGATGACTTTTCCCATACAAAGTTCACCGGAGATGACTTTCCCAATACAAAAGTTCACCGAGATGACTTTCCCAATACAAAAGTTCACCGGAGATGACTTTTCCCATACAAAAGTTCACCGGAGATGACTTTCCCAATACAAAAGTTCACCGGAGATGACTTTTCCCATACAAAAGTTCACCGGAGATGACTTTCCCAATACAAAAGTTCACCGGAGATGACTTTTCCCATACAAAAGTTCACCGGAGATGACTTTCCCAATACAAAAGATCACCGGAGATGACTTTCCCAATACAAAAGTTCACCGGAGATGACTTTTCCCATACAAAAGTTCACCGGAGATGACTTTTCCCATACAAAAGTTCACCGGAGATGACTTTCCCATACAAAAGTTCACCGGGCATGACTTTCCCAATACAAAAGTTCACCGGGCATGACTTTCCCAATACAAAAGTTCACCGGGCATGACTTTCCCAATACAAAAGTTCACCGGAGATGACTTTCCCAATACAAAAGTTCACCGGAGGTGACTTTTCCCATACAAAAGTTCACCGGAGATGACTTTCCCAATATAAAAGTTCACCGGCATGACTTTCCCAATACAAAAGTTCACCGGAGATGACTTTCCTAATACAAAAGTTCACCGGAGATGACTTTTCCCATACAAAAGTTCACCGGAGATGACTTTCCCAATACAAAAGTTCACCGGGCATGACTTTCCCAATACAAAAGTTCACCGGAGATGACTTTTCCCATACAAAAGTTCACCGGGCATGACTTTCCCAATACAAAAGTTCACCGGAGATGACTTTCCCAATACAAAAGTTCACCGGAGATGACTTTTCCCATACAAAAGTTCACCGGAAATGACTTTCCCAATACAAAAGTTCACCGGAGATGACTTTCCAATACAAAAGTTCACCGGAGATGACTTTTCCCATACAAAAGTTCACCGGGCACGACTTTCCCAATACAAAAGTTCACCGGGCATGACTTTCCCAATACAAAAGTTCACCGGAGATGACTTTTCCCATACAAAAGTTCACCGGGCATGACTTTCCCAATACAAAAGTTCACCGGAGATGACTTTCCCAATACAAAAGTTCACCGGAGATGACTTTTCCCATACAAAAGTTCACCGGAGATGACTTTCCCAATACAAAAGTTCACCGGAGATGACTTTCCCAATACAAAAGTTCACCGGAGATGACTTTTCCCATACCAAAAGTTCACCGGAGATGACTTTCCCAATACAAAAGTTCACCGGAGATGACTTTTCCCATACAAAAGTCACCGAGATGACTTTCCCAATACAAAAGTTCACCGGAGATGACTTTCCCAATACAAAAGTTCACCGGAGATGACTTTCCCAATACAAAAGTTCACCGGAGATGACTTTTCCCATAGAAAAGTTCACCCGAGATGACTTTCCCAATACAAAAGTTCACCGGAGATGACTTTTCCCATACAAAAGTTCACCGGAGATGACCTTTCCCAATACAAAAGTTCACCGGAGATGACTTTCCCAATACAAAAGTTCACCGGGCATGACTTTCCCAATACAAAAGTTCACCGGGCACGACTTTCCCAATACAAAAGTTCACCGGGCATGACTTTCCCAATACAAAAGTTCACCGGAGATGACTTTTCCCATACAAAAGTTCACCGGAGATGACTTTCCCAATACAAAAGTTCACCGGAGATGACTTTTCCCATACAAAAGTTCACCGGAGATGACTTTCCCAATACAAAAGTTCACCGGAGATGACTTTCCCAATATAAAAGTTCACCGGGCATGACTTTCCCAATACAAAAGTTCACCGGGCACGACTTTCCCAATACAAAAGTTCACCGGAGATGACTTTCCCAATACAAAAGTTCACCGGGCATGACTTTCCCAATACAAAAGTTCGCCGGAGATGACTTTTCCCATACAAAAGTTCACCGGAGATGACTTTCCCAATACAAAAGTTCACGGGCATGACTTTCCCAATACAAAAGTTCACCGGGCATGACTTTCCCAATACAAAAGTTCACCGGACATGACTTTCCCAATACAAAAGTTCACCGGAGATGACTTTCCCATACAAAAGTTCACCGGAGATGACTTTCCCAATATAAAAAGTTCACCGGGCATGACTTTCCCAATACAAAAGTTCACCGGAGATGACTTTCCCAATACAAAAGTTCACCGGAGATGACTTTTCCCATACAAAAGTTCACCGGAGATGACTTCCCAATACAAAAGTTCACCGGGCATGACTTTCCCAATACAAAAGTTCACCGGAGATGACTTTTCCCATACAAAAGTTCACCGGGCATGGACTTTCCCAATACAAAAGTCACCGGAGATGACTTTCCCAATACAAAAGTTCACTGGAGATGACTTTTCCCATACAAAAGTTCACCGGAGATGACTTTCCCAATACAAAAGTTCACCGGAGATGACTTTCCCAATACAAAAGTTCACCGGAGATGACTTTCCCCAATACAAAAGTTCACCGGAGATGACTTTCCCAATACAAAAGTTCACCGGAGATGACTTTTCCCAATACAAAAGTTCACCGGAGATGACTTTCCCAATACAAAAGTTCACCGGAGATGACTTTTCCCATACAAAAGTTCACCGGAGATGACTTTCCCAATACAAAAGTTCACCGGAGATGACTTTCCCAATACAAAAGTTCACCGGAGATGACTTTCCCAATACAAAAGTTCACCGGAGATGACTTTCCCAATACAAAAGTTCACCGGAGATGACTTTCCCAATACAAAAGTTCACCGGAGATGACTTTCCCAATATAAAAGTTCACCGGAGATGACTTTCCCAATACAAAAGTTCACCGGAGATGACTTTCCCAATACAAAAGTTCACCGGAGATGACTTTTCCCATACAAAAGTTCACCGGAGATGACTTTTCCCATACAAAAGTTCACCGGAGATGACTTTCCCAATACAAAAGTTCACCGGAGATGACTTTCCCAATACAAAAGTTCACCGGAGATGACTTTCCCAATACAAAAGTTCACCGGAGAAGACTTTTCCCATACAAAAGTTCACCGGAGATGACTTTTCCCATACAAAAGTTCACCGGGCATGACTTTCCCAATACAAAAGTTCACCGGGCATGACTTTCCCAATACAAAAGTTCACCGGGCATGACTTTCCCAATACAAAAGTTCACCGGAGATGACTTTCCCAATACAAAAGTTCACCGGAGATGACTTTCCCAATACAAAAGTTCACCGGAGATGACTTTTCCCATACAAAAGTTCACCGGAGATGACTTTCCCAATACAAAAGTTCACCGGAGATGACTTTTCCCAATACAAAAGTTCACCGGAGATGACTTTCCCAATACAAAAGTTCACCGGAGATGACTTTCCCAATACAAAAGTTCACCGGAGATGACTTTCCCAATATAAAAGTTCACCGGAGATGACTTTCCCAATACAAAAGTTCACCGGAGATGACTTTTCCCAATACAAAAGTTCACCGGAGATGACTTTTCCCATACAAAAGTTCACCGGAGATGACTTCCCAATACAAAAGTTCACCGGAGATGACTTTTCCAATACAAAAGTTAACCGGGCATGACTTTCCCAATACAAAAGTTCACCGGGCATGACTTTCCCAATACAAAAGTTCACCGGGCATGACTTTCCCAAAACAAAAGTTCACCGGGCATGACTTTCCCAATACAAAAGTTCACCGGGCATGACTTTCCCAATACAATAGTTCACCGGGCATGACTTTCCCAATACAAAAGTTCACCGGAGATGACTTTCCCAATACAAAAGTTCACCGGGCATGACTTTCCCAATACAAAAGTTCACCGGGCATGACTTTCCCAATACAATAGTTCACCGGGCCTGACTTTCCCAATACAAAAGTTCACCGGGCATGACTTTTCCCATACAAAAGTTCACCGGAGATGACTTTCCCAATACAAAAGTTCACCGGGAATGACATTCCCAATACAAAAGTTCACCGGGCATGACTTTCCCAATACAAAAGTTCACCGGGCATGACTTTCCCAATACAATAGTTCACCGGGCATGACTTTCCCAATACAAAAGTTCACCGGGCATGACTTTTCCAATATAAAAGTTCACCGGAGATGACTTTCCCAATACAAAAGTTCACCGGGCATGACTTTCCCAATACAAAAGTTCACCGGGCATGACTTTCCCAATACAAAAGTTCACCGGGCATGACTTTCCCAATACAAAAGTTCGCCGGGCATGACTTTCCCAATACAAAAGTTCACCGGAGATGACTTTCCCAATACAAAAGTTCACCGGAGATGACTTTTCCCATACAAAAGTTCACCGGAGATGACCTTTCCCATACAAAAGTTCACCGGAGATGACTTTCCCAATACAAAAGTTCACCGGAGATGACTTTTCCCATACAAAAGTTCACCGGAGATGACTTTCCCAATACAAAAGTTCACCGGGCATGACTTTCCCAATACAAAAGTTCACCGGAGATGACTTTTCCCATACAAAAGTTTCCCATACAAAAGTTCACCGGAGATGACTTTCCCAATACAAAAGTTCACCGGGCATGACTTTCCCAATACAAAAGTTCACCGGGCATGACTTCCCAATACAATAGTTCACCGGGCATGACTTTCCCAATACAAAAGTTCACCGGGCATGACTTTCCCAATACAAAAGTTCACCGGAGATGACTTTCCCAATACAAAAGTGCACCGGAGATGACTTTTCCCATACAAAAGTTCACCGGAGATGACTTTTCCCATACAAAAGTTCACCGGAGATGACTTTCCCAATACAAAAGTTCACCGGAGATGACTTTTCCCATACAAAAGTTCACCGGAGATGACTTTCCCAATACAAAAGTTCACCGGAGATGACTTTTCCCATACAAAAGTTCACCGGAGATGACTTTCCCAATACAAAAGTTCACCGGAGATGACTTTCCCAATACAAAAGTTCACCGGAGATGACTTTCCCATACAAAAGTTCACCGGGCATGACTTTCCCAATACAAAAGTTCACCGGAGATGACTTTCCCAATACAAAAGTTCACCGGAGATGACTTTCCAATACAAAAGTTCACCGGAGATGACTTTCCCAATACAAAAGTTCACCGGAGATGACTTTCCCAATACAAAAGTTCACCGGAGATGACTTTCCCAATACAAAAGTTCACCGGGCATGACTTTCCCAATACAAAAGTTCACCGGAGATGACTTTCCCAATACAAAAGTTCACCGGAGATGACTTTTCCCATACAAAAGTTCACCGGGCATGACTTTCCCAATACAAAAGTTCACCGGGCATGACTTTCCCAATACAAAAGTTCACCGGGCATGACTTTCCCAATACAAAGGTTCACCGGAGATGACTTTTCCCATACAAAAGTTCACCGGAGATGACTTTTCCCATACAAAAGTTCACCGGAGATGACTTTCCCAATACAAAAGTTCACCGGAGATGACTTTCCCAATACAAAAGTTCACCGGAGATGACTTTTCCCATACAAAAGTTCACCGGAGATGACTTTTCCCATACAAAAGTTCACCGGAGATGACTTTCCCAATACAAAAGTTCACCGGGCATGACTTTCCCAATACAAAAGTTCACCGGGCATGACTTTCCCAATACAAAAGTTCACCGGACATGACTTTCCCAATACAAAAGTTCACCGGAGATGACTTTTCCCATACAAAAGTTCACCGGAGATGACTTTCCCAATACAAAAGTTCACCGGAGATGACTGTCCCAATATAAAAGTTCACCGGGCATGACTTTCCCAATACAAAAGTTCACCGGAGATGACTTTCCAATACAAAAGTTCACCGGAGATGACTTTTCCCATACAAAAGTTCACCGGAGATGACTTTCCCAATACAAAAGTTCACCGGGCATGACTTTCCCAATACAAAAGTTCACCGGAGATGACTTTTCCCATACAAAAGTTCACCGGGCATGACTTTCCAATACAAAAGTTCACCGGAGATGACTTTCCCAATACAAAAGTTCACTGGAGATGACTTTTCCCATACAAAAGTTCACCGGAGATGACTTTCCCAATACAAAAGTTCACCGGAGATGACTTTCCCAATACAAAAGTTCACCGGAGATGACTTTTCCCATACAAAAGTTCACCGGAGATGACTTTCCCAATACAAAAGTTCACCGGAGATGACTTTTCCATACAAAAGTTCACCGGAGATGACTTTCCCAATACAAAAGTTCACCGGAGATGACTTTCCCAATACAAAAGTTCTCCGGAGATGACTTTCCCAATACAAAAGTTCACCGGAGATGACTTTTCCCAATACAAAAGTTCACCGGAGATGACTTTCCCAATACAAAAGTTCACCGGAGATGACTTTTCCCATACAAAAGTTCACCGGAGATGACTTTCCCAATACAAAAGTTCACCGGAGATGACTTTCCCAATACAAAAGTTCACCGGAGATGACTTTCCCAATACAAAAGTTCACCGGAGATGACTTTCCCAATACAAAAGTTCACCGGAGATGACTTTCCCAATACAAAAGTTCACCGGAGATGACTTTCCCAATATAAAAGTTCACCGGAGATGACTTTCCCAATACAAAAGTTCACCGGAGATGACTTTCCCAATACAAAAGTTCACCGGAGATGACTTTTCCCATACAAAAGTTCACCGGAGATGACTTTTCCCATACAAAAGTTCACCGGAGATGACTTTCCCAATACAAAAGTTCACCGGAGATGACTTTCCCAATACAAAAGTTCACCGGAGATGACTTTCCCAATACAAAAGTTCACCGGAGAAGACTTTTCCCATACATAAGTTCACCGGAGATGACTTTTCCCATACAAAAGTTCACCGGGCATGACTTTCCCAATACAAAAGTTCACCGGGCATGACTTTCCCAATACAAAAGTTCACCGGGCATGACTTTCCCAATACAAAAGTTCACCGGAGATGACTTTCCCAATACAAAAGTTCACCGGAGATGACTTTCCCAATACAAAAGTTCACCGGAGATGACTTTTCCCATACAAAAGTTCACCGGAGATGACTTTCCCAATACAAAAGTTCACCGGAGATGACTTTTCCCATACAAAAGTTCACCGGAGATGACTTTCCCAATACAAAAGTTCACCGGAGATGACTTTCCCAATACAAAAGTTCACCGGAGATGACTTTCCCAATATAAAAGTTCACCGGAGATGACTTTCCCAATACAAAAGTTCACCGGAGATGACTTTCCCAATACAAAAGTTCACCGGAGATGACTTTTCCCATACAAAAGTTCACCGGAGATGACTTTCCCAATACAAAAGTTCACCGGAGATGACTTTTCCCATACAAAAGTTAACCGGGCATGACTTTCCCAATACAAAAGTTCACCGGGCATGACTTTCCCAATACAAAAGTTCACCGGGCATGACTTTCCCAAAACAAAAGTTCACCGGGCATGACTTTTCCCAATACAAAAGTTCACCGGGCATGACTTTCCCAATACAATAGTTCACCGGGCATGACTTTCCCAATACAAAAGTTCACCGGAGATGACTTTCCCAATACAAAAGTTCACCGGGCATGACTTTCCCAATACAAAAGTTCACCGGGCATGACTTTCCCAATACAATAGTTCACCGGGCCTGACTTTCCCAATACAAAAGTTCACCGGGCATGACTTTTCCCATACAAAAGTTCACCGGAGATGACTTTCCCAATACAAAAGTTCACCGGGAATGACATTCCCAATACAAAAGTTCACCGGGCATGACTTCCCAATACAAAAGTTCACCGGGCATGACTTTCCCATTACAATAGTTCACCGGGCATGACTTTCCCAATACAAAAGTTCACCGGGCATGACTTTTCCAATATAAAAGATGACTTTCCCAATACAAAAGTTCACCGGGCATGACTTTCCCAATACAAAAGTTCACCGGGCATGACTTTCCCAATACAAAAGTTCACCGGGCATGACTTTCCCAATACAAAAGTTCGCCGGGCATGACTTTCCCAATACAAAAGTTCACCGGAGATGACTTTCCCAATACAAAAGTTCACCGGAGATGACTTTTCCCATACAAAAGTTCACCGGAGATGACTTTTCCCATACAAAAGTTCACCGGAGATGACTTTCCCAATACAAAAGTTCACCGGAGATGACTTTTCCCATACAAAAGTTCACCGGAGATGACTTTCCCAATACAAAAGTTCACCGGGCATGACTTTCCCAATACAAAAGTTCACCGGAGATGACTTTTCCCATACAAAAGTTTCCCATACAAAAGTTCACCGGAGATGACTTTCCCAATACAAAAGTTCACCGGGCATGACTTTCCCAATACAAAAGTTCACCGGGCATGACTTCCCAATACAATAGTTCACCGGGCATGACTTTCCCAATACAAAAGTTCACCGGGCATGACTTTCCCAATACAAAAGTTCACCGGAGATGACTTTTCCCAATACAAAAGTTCACCGGAGATGACTTTTCCCATACAAAAGTTCACCGGAGATGACTTTTCCCATACAAAAGTTCACCGGAGATGACTTTCCCAATACAAAAGTTCACCGGAGATGACTTTTCCCATACAAAAGTTCACCGGAGATGACTTTCCCAATACAAAAGTTCACCGGAGATGACTTTTCCCATACAAAAGTTCACCGGAGATGACTTTCCCAATACAAAAGTTCACCGGAGATGACTTTCCCAATACAAAAGTTCACCGGAGATGACTTTCCCATACAAAAGTTCACCGGGCATGACTTTCCCAATACAAAAGTTCACCGGAGATGACTTTCCCAATACAAAAGTTCACCGGAGATGACTTTCCCAATACAAAAGTTCACCGGAGATGACTTTCCCAATACAAAAGTTCACCGGAGATGACTTTCCCAATACAAAAGTTCACCGGAGATGACTTTCCCAATACAAAAGTTCACCGGGCATGACTTTCCCAATACAAAAGTTCACCGGAGATGACTTTCCCAATACAAAAGTTCACCGGAGATGACTTTTCCCATACAAAAGTTCACCGGGCATGACTTTCCCAATACAAAAGTTCACCGGGCATGACTTTCCCAATACAAAAGTTCACCGGGCATGACTTTCCCAATACAAAGGTTCACCGGAGATGACTTTTCCCATACAAAAGTTCACCGGAGATGACTTTTCCCATACAAAAGTTCACCGGAGATGACTTTCCCAATACAAAAGTTCACCGGAGATGACTTTCCCAATACAAAAGTTCACCGGAGATGACTTTTCCCATACAAAAGTTCACCGGAGATGACTTTTCCCATACAAAAGTTCACCGGAGATGACTTTCCCAATACAAAAGTTCACCGGAGATGACTTTTCCCATACAAAAGTTCACCGGAGATGACTTTCCCAATACAAAAGTTCACCGGAGATGACTTTTCCCATACAAAAGTTCACCGGAGATGACTTTCCCAATACAAAAGTTCACCGGAGATGACTTTCCCAATATAAAAGTTCACCGGGCATGACTTTCCCAATACAAAAGTTCACCGGAGATGACTTTTCCCATACAAAAGTTCACCGGAGATGACTTTCCCAATACAAAAGTTCACCGGAGATGACTTTCCCAATACAAAAGTTCACCGGAGATGACTTTTCCCATACAAAAGTTCACCGGAGATGACTTTCCCAATACAAAAGTTCACCGGAGATGACTTTTCCCATACAAAAGTTCACCGGAGATGACTTTCCCAATACAAAAGTTCACCGGAGATGACTTTTCCCATACAAAAGTTCACCGGAGATGACTTTCCCAATACAAAAGTTCACCGGAGATGATTTTCCCAATACAAAAGTTCACCGGAGATGACTTTTCCCATACAAAAGTTCACCGGAGATGACTTTTTCCATACAAAAGTTCACCGGAGATGACTTTCCCATACAAAAGTTCACCGGGCATGACTTTCCCAATACAAAAGTTCACCGGGCATGACTTTCCCAATACAAAAGTTCACCGGGCATGACTTTCCCAATACAAAAGTTCACCGGAGATGACTTTCCCAATACAAAAATTCACCGGAGATGACTTTTCCCATACAAAAGTTCACCGGAGATGACTTTCCCAATATAAAAGTTCACCGGGCATGACTTTCCCAATACAAAAGTTCACCGGAGATGACTTTCCCAATACAAAAGTTCACCGGAGATGACTTTTCCCATACAAAAGTTCACCGGAGATGACTTTCCCAATACAAAAGTTCACCGGGCATGACTTTCCCAATACAAAAGTTCACCGGAGATGACTTTTCCCATACAAAAGTTCACCGGGCATGACTTTCCCAATACAAAAGTTCACCGGAGATGACTTTCCCAATACAAAAGTTCACCGGAGATGACTTTTCCCATACAAAAGTTCACCGGAAATGACTTTCCAATACAAAAGTTCACCGGAGATGACTTTCCCAATACAAAAGTTCACCGGAGATGACTTTTCCCATACAAAAGTTCACCGGGCACGACTTTCCCAATACAAAAGTTCCACCGGGCATGACTTTCCCAATACAAAAGTTCACCGGAGATGACTTTTCCCATACAAAAGTTCACCGGGCATGACTTTCCCAATACAAAAGTTCACCGGAGATGACTTTCCCAATACAAAGTTCACCGGAGATGACTTTTCCCATACAAAAGTTCACCGGAGATGACTTTCCCAATACAAAAGTTCACCGGAGATGACTTTCCCAATACAAAAGTTCACCGGAGATGACTTTTCCCATACAAAAGTTCACCGGAGATGACTTTCCCAATACAAAAGTTCACCGGAGATGACTTTTCCCATACAAAAGTTCACCGGAGATGACTTTCCCAATACAAAAGTTCACCGGAGATGACTTTCCCAATACAAAGTTCACCGGAGATGACTTTCCCAATACAAAAGTTCACCGGGCATGACTTTCCCAATACAAAAGTTCACCGGAGATGACTTTTCCCATACAAAAGTTCACCGGAGATGACTTTCCCAATACAAAAGTTCACCGGAGATGACTTTTCCCATACAAAAGTTCACCGGAGATGACTTTCCCAATACAAAAGTTCACCGGAGATGACTTTCCCAATACAAAAGTTCACCGGGCATGACTTTCCCAATACAAAAGTTCACCGGGCACGACTTTCCCAATACAAAAGTTCACCGGGCATGACTTTCCCAATACAAAAGTTCACCGGAGATGACTTTTCCCATACAAAAGTTCACCGGAGATGACTTTCCCAATACAAAAGTTCACTGGAGATGACTTTTTCCCATACAAAAGTTCACCGGAGATGACTTTCCCAATACAAAAGTTCACCGGAGATGACTTTCCCAATATAAAAGTTCACCGGGCATGACTTTCCCAATACAAAAGTTCACCGGGCACGACTTTCCCAATACAAAAGTTCACCGGAGATGACTTTTCCCATACAAAAGTTCACCGGAGATGACTTTCCCAATACAAAAGTTCACCGGGCATGACTTTCCCAATACAAAAGTTCACCGGGCATGACTTTCCCAATACAAAAGTTCACCGGACATGACTTTCCCAATACAAAAGTTCACCGGAGATGACTTTTCCCATACAAAAGTTCACCGGAGATGACTTTCCCAATATAAAAGTTCACCGGGCATGACTTTCCCAATACAAAAGTTCACCGGAGATGACTTTCCCAATACAAAAGTTCACCGGAGATGACTTTTCCCATACAAAAGTTCACCGGAGATGACTTTCCCATACAAAAGTTCACCGGGCATGACTTTCCCAATACAAAAGTTCACCGGAGATGACTTTTCCCATACAAAAGTTCACCGGGCATGACTTTCCCAATACAAAAGTTCACCGGAGATGACTTTCCCAATACAAAAGTTCACTGGAGATGACTTTTCCCATACAAAAGTTCACCGGAGATGACTTTCCCAATACAAAAGTTCACCGGAGATGACTTTCCCAATACAAAAGTTCACCGGAGATGACTTTTCCCATACAAAAGTTCACCGGAGATGACTTTCCCAATACAAAAGTTCACCGGAGATGACTTTTCCCATACAAAAGTTCACCGGAGATGACTTTCCCAATACAAAAGTTCACCGGAGATGACTTTCCCAATACAAAAGTTCACCGGAGATGACTTTTCCCATACAAAAGTTCACCGGAGATGACTTTCCCAATACAAAAGTTCACCGGAGATGACTTTCCCAATACAAAAGTTCACCGGAGATGACTTTCCCAATACAAAAGTTCACCGGAGATGACTTTTCCCAATACAAAAGTTCACCGGAGATGACTTTCCCAATACAAAAGTTCACCGGAGATGACTTTTCCCATACAAAAGTTCACCGGAGATGACTTTCCCAATACAAAAGTTCACCGGAGATGACTTTCCCAATACAAAAAGTTCACCGGAGATGACTTTCCCAATACAAAAGTTCACCGGAGATGACTTTCCCAATACAAAAGTTCACCGGAGATGACTTTCCCAATACAAAAGTTCACCGGAGATGACTTTCCCAATATAAAAGTTCACCGGAGATGACTTTCCCAATACAAAAGTTCACCGGAGATGACTTTCCCAATACAAAAGTTCACCGGAGATGACTTTTCCCATACAAAAGTTCACCGGAGATGACTTTTCCCATACAAAAGTTCACCGGAGATGACTTTCCCAATACAAAAGTTCACCGGAGATGACTTTTCCAATACAAAAGTTCACCGGAGATGACTTTCCCAATACAAAAGTTCACCGGAGAAGACTTTTCCCATACAAAAGTTCACCGGAGATGACTTTTCCCATACAAAAGTTCACCGGGCATGACTTTCCCAATACAAAAGTTCACCGGGCATGACTTTCCCAATACAAAAGTTCACCGGGCATGACTTTCCCAATACAAAATTCACCGGAGATGACTTTCCCAAATACAAAAGTTCACCGGAGATGACTTTCCCAATACAAAAGTTCACCGGAGATGACTTTTCCCATACAAAAGTTCACCGGAGATGACTTTCCCAATACAAAAGTTCGCCGGAGATGACTTTTCCCATACAAAAGTTCACCGGAGATGACTTTCCCAATACAAAAGTTCACCGGAGATGACTTTCCTAATACAAAAGTTCACCGGAGATGACTTTCCCAATATAAAAGTTCACCGGAGATGACTTTCCCAATACAAAAGTTCACCGGAGATGACTTTCCCAATACAAAAGTTCACCGGAGATGACTTTTCCCATACAAAAGTTCACCGGAGATGACTTTCCCATACAAAAGTTCACCGGAGATGACTTTTCCCATACAAAAGTTAACCGGGCATGACTTTCCCAATACAAAAGTTCACCGGGCATGACTTTCCCAATACAAAAGTTCACCGGGCATGACTTTCCCAAAACAAAAGTTCACCGGGCATGACTTTCCCAATACAAAAGTTCACCGGGCATGACTTTCCCAATACAATAGTTCACCGGGCATGACTTTCCCAATACAAAAGTTCACCGGAGATGACTTTCCCAATACAAAAGTTCACCGGGCATGACTTTCCCAATACAAAAGTTCACCGGGCATGACTTTCCCAATACAATAGTTCACCGGGCATGACTTTCCCAATACAAAAGTTCACCGGGCATGACTTTTCCCATACAAAAGTTCACCGGAGATGACTTTCCCAATACAAAAGTTCACCGGGAATGACATTCCCAATACAAAAGTTCACCGGGCATGACTTTCCCAATACAAAAGTTCACCGGGCATGACTTTCCCAATACAATAGTTCACCGGGCATGACTTTCCCAATACAAAAGTTCACCGGGCATGACTTTTCCAATATAAAAGTTCACCGGAGATGACTTTCCCAATACAAAAGTTCACCGGGCATGACTTTCCCAATACAAAAGTTCACCGGAGATGACTTTCCCAATATAAAAGTTCACCGGAGATGACTTTCCCAATACAAAAGTTCACGGAGATGACTTTCCCAATACAAAAGTTCACCGGAGATGACTTTTCCCATACAAAAGTTCACCGGAGATGACTTTTCCCATACAAAAGTTCACCGGAGATGACTTTCCCAATACAAAAGTTCACCGGAGATGACTTTTCCAATACAAAAGTTCACCGGAGATGACTTTCCCAATACAAAAGTTCACCGGAGAAGACTTTTCCCATACAAAAGTTCACCGGAGATGACTTTTCCCATACAAAAGTTCACCGGGCATGACTTTCCCAATACAAAAGTTCACCGGGCATGACTTTCCCAATACAAAAGTTCACCGGGCATGACTTTCCCAATACAAAATTCACCGGAGATGACTTTCCCAATACAAAAGTTCACCGGAGATGACTTTCCCAATACAAAAGTTCACCGGAGATGACTTTTCCCATACAAAAGTTCACCGGAGATGACTTTCCAATACAAAAGTTCGCCGGAGATGACTTTTCCCATACAAAAGTTCACCGGAGATGACTTTCCCAATACAAAAGTTCACCGGAGATGACTTTCCTAATACAAAAGTTCACCGGAGATGACTTTCCCAATATAAAAGTTCACCGGAGATGACTTTCCCAATACAAAAGTTCACCGGAGATGACTTTCCCAATACAAAAGTTCACCGGAGATGACTTTTCCCATACAAAAGTTCACCGGAGATGACTTTCCCATACAAAAGTTCACCGGAGATGACTTTTCCCATACAAAAGTTAACCGGGCATGACTTTCCCAATACAAAAGTTCACCGGGCATGACTTTCCCAATACAAAAGTTCACCGGGCATGACTTTCCCAAAACAAAAGTTCACCGGGCATGACTTTCCCAATACAAAAGTTCACCGGGCATGACTTTCCCAATACAATAGTTCACCGGGCATGACTTTCCCAATACAAAAGTTCACCGGAGATGACTTTCCCAATACAAAAGTTCACCGGGCATGACTTTCCCAATACAAAAGTTCACCGGGCATGACTTTCCCAATACAATAGTTCACCGGGCATGACTTTCCCAATACAAAAGTTCACCGGGCATGACTTTCCCATACAAAAGTTCACCGGAGATGACTTTCCCAATACAAAAGTTCACCGGGAATGACATTCCCAATACAAAAGTTCACCGGGCATGACTTTCCCAATACAAAAGTTCACCGGGCATGACTTTCCCAATACAATAGTTCACCGGGCATGACTTTCCCAATACAAAAGTTCACCGGGCATGACTTTTCCAATATAAAAGTTCACCGGAGATGACTTTCCCAATACAAAAGTTCACCGGGCATGACTTTCCCAATACAAAAGTTTCACCGGGCATGACTTTCCCAATACAAAAGTTCACCGGGCATGACTTTTCCAATACAAAAGTTCGCCGGGCATGACTTTCCCAATACAAAAGTTCACCGGAGATGACTTTCCCAATACAAAAGTTCACCGGAGATGACTTTTCCCATACAAAAGTTCACCGGAGATGACTTTCCCAATACAAAAGTTCACCGGAGATGACTTTCCCAATACAAAAGTTCACCGGAGATGACTTTCCCAATACAAAAGTTCACCGGAGAAGACTTTTCCCATACAAAAGTTCACCGGGCATGACTTTCCCAATACAAAAGTTCACCGGGCATGACTTTCCAATACAAAAGTTCACCGGGCATGACTTTCCCAATACAAAAGTTCACCGGGCATGACTTTCCCAATACAAAAGTTCACCGGAGATGACTTTCCCAATACAAAAGTTCACCGGAGATGACTTTTCCCATACAAAAGTTCACCGGAGATGACTTTCCCAATACAAAAGTTCACCGGAGAAGACTTTTCCCATACAAAAGTTCACCGGAGATGACTTTCCCAATACAAAAGTTCACCGGAGATGACTTTCCCAATACAAAAGTTCACCGGAGATGACTTTCCCAATATAAAAGTTCACCGGAGATGACTTTCCCAATACAAAAGTTCACCGGAGATGACTTTCCCAATACAAAAGTTCACCGGAGATGACTTTTCCCATACAAAAGTTCACCGGAGATGACTTTCCCAATACAAAAGTTCACCGGAGATGACTTTTCCCATACAAAAGTTAACCGGGCATGACTTTCCCAATACAAAAGTTCACCGGGCATGACTTTCCCAATACAAAAGTTCACCGGGCATGACTTTCCCAAAACAAAAGTTCACCGGACATGACTTTCCCAATACAAAAGTTCACCGGGCATGACTTTCCCAATACAATAGTTCACCGGGCATGACTTTCCCAATACAAAGTTCACTGGAGATGACTTTCCCAATACAAAAGTTCACCGGGCATGACTTTCCCAATACAAAGTTCACCGGGCATGACTTTCCCAATACAATAGTTCACCGGGCATGACTTTCCCAATACAAAAGTTCACCGGGCATGACTTTTCCAATATAAAAGTTCACCGGAGATGACTTTCCCAATACAAAAGTTCACCGGGCATGACATTCCCAATACAAAAGTTCACCGGGCATGACTTTCCCAATACAAAAGTTCACCGGGCATGACTTTCCCAATACAATAGCTCACCGGGCATGACTTTCCCAATACAAAAGTTCACCGGGCATGACTTTTCCAATATAAAAGTTCACCGGAGATGACTTTCCCAATACAAAAGTTCACCGGGCATGACTTTCCCAATACAAAAGTTCACCGGGCATGACTTTCCCAATACAAAAGTTCACCGGGCATGACTTTCCCAATACAAAAGTTCGCCGGGCATGACTTTCCCAATACAAAAGTTCACCGGAGATGACTTTCCCAATACAAAAGTTCACCGGAGATGACTTTTCCCATACAAAAGTTCACCGGAGATGACTTTTCCCATACAAAAGTTCACCGGAGATGACTTTCCCAATACAAAAGTTCACCGGAGATGACTTTTCCCATACAAAAAGTTCACCGGAGATGACTTTCCCAATACAAAAGTTCACCGGGCATGACTTTCCCAATACAAAAGTTCACCGGAGATGACCTTTCCCATACAAAAGTTCACCGGAGATGACTTTTCCCATACAAAAGTTCACCGGAGATGACTTTCCCAATACAAAAGTTCACCGGAGATGACTTTTCCCAATACAAAAGTTCACCGGAGATGACTTTCCCAATATAAAAGTTCACCGGGCATGACTTTCCCAATACAAAAGTTCACCGGGCACGACTTTCCCAATACAAAAGTTCACCGGAGATGACTTTCCCAATACAAAAGTTCACCGGAGATGACTTTTCCCATACAAAAGTTCACCGGAGATGACTTTCCCAATACAAAAGTTCACCGGAGATGACTTTTCCCATACAAAAGTTCACCGGAGATGACTTTCCCAATACAAAAGTTCACCGGAGATGACTTTCCCAATACAAAAGTTCACCGGAGATGACTTTCCCAATATAAAAGTTCACCGGAGATGACTTTCCCAATACAAAAGTTCACCGGAGATGACTTTCCCAATACAAAAGTTCACCGGAGATGACTTTTCCCATACAAAAGTTCACCGGAGATGACTTTCCCAATACAAAAGTTCACCGGAGATGACTTTTCCCATACAAAAGTTAACCGGGCATGACTTTCCCAATACAAAAGTTCACCGGGCATGACTTTCCCAATACAAAAGTTCACCGGGCATGACTTTCCCAAAACAAAAGTTCACCGGGCATGACTTTCCCAATACAAAAGTTCACCGGGCATGACTTTCCCAATACAATAGTTCACCGGGCATGACTTTCCCAATACAAAAGTTCACCGGAGATGACTTTCCAATACAAAAGTTCACCGGGCATGACTTTCCCAATACAAAAGTTCACCGGGCATGACTTTCCCAATACAATAGTTCACCGGGCATGACTTTCCCAATACAAAAGTTCACCGGGCATGACTTTTCCAATATAAAAGTTCACCGGAGATGACTTTCCCAATACAAAAGTTCACCGGGCATGACATTCCCAATACAAAAGTTCACCGGGCATGACTTTCCCAATACAAAAGTTCACCGGGCATGACTTTCCCAATACAATAGCTCACCGGGCATGACTTTCCCAATACAAAAGTTCACCGGGCATGACTTTTCCAATATAAAGTTCACCGGAGATGACTTTCCCAATACAAAAGTTCACCGGGCATGACTTTCCCAATACAAAAGTTCACCGGGCATGACTTTCCCAATACAAAAGTTCACCGGGCATGACTTTCCCAATACAAAAGTTCGCCGGGCATGACTTTCCCAATACAAAAGTTCACCGGAGATGACTTTCCCAATACAAAAGTTCACCGGAGATGACTTTTTCCCATACAAAAGTTCACCGGAGATGACTTTTCCCATACAAAAGTTCACCGGAGATGACTTTCCCAATACAAAAGTTCACCGGAGATGACTTTTCCCATACAAAAGTTCACCGGAGATGACTTTCCCAATACAAAAGTTCACCGGGCATGACTTTCCCAATACAAAAGTTCACCGGAGATGACCTTTCCCATACAAAAGTTCACCGGAGATGACTTTTCCCATACAAAAGTTCACCGGAGATGACTTTCCCAATACAAAAGTTCACCGGAGATGACTTTTCCCAATACAAAAGTTCACCGGAGATGACTTTCCCAATATAAAAGTTCACCGGGCATGACTTTCCCAATACAAAAGTTCACCGGGCACGACTTTCCCAATACAAAAGTTCACCGGAGATGACTTTCCCAATACAAAAGTTCACCGGGCATGACTTTCCCAATACAAAAGTTCACCGGAGATGACTTTTCCCATACAAAAGTTCACCGGAGATGACTTTCCCAATACAAAAGTTCACCGGGCATGACTTTCCCAATACAAAAGTTCACCGGAGATGACTTTCCCAATACAAAAGTTCACCGGAGATGAGTTTCCCAATACAAAAGTTCACCGGAGATGACTTTTCCCAATACAAAAGTTCACCGGAGATGACTTTCCCAATACAAAAGTTCACCGGAGATGACTTTTCCCATACAAAAGTTCACCGGAGATGACTTTCCCAATACAAAAGTTCACCGGAGATGACTTTTCCCATACAAAAGTTCACCGGGCATGACTTTCCCAATACAAAAGTTCACCGGTGATGACTTTCCCAATACAAAAGTTCACCGGGCATGACTTTCCCTATACAAAAGTTCACCGGGCACGACTTTCCCAATACAAAAGTTCACCGGGCATGACTTTCCCAATACAAAAGTTCACCGGGCATGACTTTCCCAATACAAAAGTTCACCGGGCATGACTTTCCCAATACAAAAGTTCACCGGAGATGACTTTTCCCATACAAAAGTTCACCGGAGATGACTTTTCCCATACAAAAGTTCACCGGAGATGACTTTCCCAATACAAACGTTCACCGGAGATGACTTTCCCAATACAAAAGTTTACCGGAGATGACTTTCCCAATAAAAAAGTTCACCGGAGATGACTTTTCCCATACAAAAGTTCACCGGAGATGACTTTCCCAATACAAAAGTTCACCGGAGATGACTTTCCCAATACAAAAGTTCACCGGAGATGACTTTTCCCATACAAAAGTTCACCGGAGATGACTTTCCCAATACAAAAGTTCACCGGAGATGACTTTTCCCAATACAAACGTTCACCGGGCATGACTTTCCCAAAACAAAAGTTCACCGGGCATGACTTTCCCAATACAAAAGTTCACCGGAGATGACTTTCCCAATACAAAAGTTCACCGGAGATGACTTTCCCAATACAAAAGTTCACCGGAGATGACTTTTCCCATACAAAAGTTCACCGGAGATGACTTTCCCAATACAAAAGTTCACCGGAGATGACTTTCCCAATACAAAAGTTCACCGGAGATGACTTTCCCAATACAAAAGTTCACCGGAGATGACTTTTCCCATACAAAAGTTCACCGGAGATGACTTTCCCAAAACAAAAGTTCACCGGGCATGACTTTCCCAATACAAAAGTTCACCGGAGATGACTTTCCCAATACAAAAGTTCACCGGAGATGACTTTCCCAATACAAAAGTTCACCGGAGATGACTTTTCCCATACAAAAGTTCACCGGAGATGACTTTCCCAATACAAAAGTTCACCGGAGATGACTTTCCCAATACAAAAGTTCACCGGAGATGACTTTTCCCAATACAAAAGTTCACCGGAGATGACTTTCCCAATACAAAAGTTCACCGGAGATGACTTTTCCCATACAAAAGTTCACCGGAGATGACTTTCCCAATACAAAAGTTCACCGGAGATGACTTTTCCCATACAAAAGTTCACCGGAGATGACTTTCCCAATACAAAAGTTCACCGGAGATGACTTTCCCAATACAAAAGTTCACCGGAGATGACTTTCCCAATACAAAAGTTCACCGGAGATGACTTTTCCCATACAAAAGTTCACCGGAGATGACTTTCCCAAAACAAAAGTTCACCGGGCATGACTTTCCCAATACAAAAGTTCACCGGAGATGACTTTCCCAATACAAAAGTTCACCGGAGATGACTTTCCCAATACAAAAGTTCACCGGAGATGACTTTTCCCATACAAAAGTTCACCGGAGATGACTTTCCCAATACAAAAGTTCACCGGAGATGACTTTCCCAATACAAAAGTTCACCGGAGATGACTTTTCCCAATACAAAAGTTCACCGGAGATGACTTTCCCAATACAAAAGTTCACCGGAGATGACTTTTCCCATACAAAAGTTCACCGGAGATGACTTTCCCAATACAAAAGTTCACCGGAGATGACTTTTCCCATACAAAAGTTCACCGGGCATGACTTTCCCAATACAAAAGTTCACCGGAGATGACTTTTCCCATACAAAAGTTCACCGGAGATGACTTTCCCAATACAAAAGTTCACCGGAGATGACTTTCCCAATACAAAAGTTCACCGGAGACGACTTTTCCCATACAAAAGTTCACCGGAGATGACTTTCCCAATACAAAAGTTCACCGGAGATGACTTTTCCCATACAAAAGTTCACCGGGCATGACTTTCCCAATACAAAAGTTCACCGGAGATGACTTTCCCAATACAAAAGTTCACCGGGCATGACTTTCCCAATACAAAAGTTCACCGGGCACGACTTTCCCAATACAAAAGTTCACCGGGCATGACTTTCCCAATACAAAAGTTCACCGGGCATGACTTTCCCAATACAAAAGTTCACCGGGCATGACTTTCCCAATACAAAAGTTCACCGGAGATGACTTTTCCCATACAAAAGTTCACCGGAGATGACTTTTCCCATACAAAAGTTCACCGGAGATGACTTTCCCAATACAAAAGTTCACCGGAGATGACTTTCCCAATACAAAAGTTCACCGGAGATGACTTTTCCCAATACAAAAGTTCACCGGAGATGACTTTCCCAATACAAAAGTTCACCGGAGATGACTTTTCCCATACAAAAGTTCACCGGAGATGACTTTCCCAATACAAAAGTTCACCGGAGATGACTTTTCCCATACAAAAGTTCACCGGGCATGACTTTCCCAATACAAAAGTTCACCGGAGATGACTTTCCCAATACAATAGTTCACCGGGCATGACTTTCCCAATACAAAAGTTCACCGGAGATGACTTTCCCAATACAAAAGTTCACCGGAGATGACTTTCCCAATACAAAAGTTCACCGGAGATGACTTTTCCCATACAAAAGTTCACCGGAGATGACTTTTCCCATACAAAAGTTCACCGGGCATAATTTTCCCAATACAAAAGTTCACCGGAGATGACTTTCCCAATACAAAAGTTCACCGGGCATGACTTTCCCAATACAAAAGTTCACCGGGCACGACTTTCCCAATACAAAAGTTCACCGGGCATGACTTTCCCAATACAAAAGTTCACCGGGCATGACTTTCCCAATACAAAAGTTCACCGGGCATGACTTTCCCAATACAAAAGTTCACCGGAGATGACTTTTCCCATACAAAAGTTCACCGGAGATGACTTTTCCCATACAAAAGTTCACCGGAGATGACTTTCCCAATACAAAAGTTCGCCGGAGATGACTTTCCCAATTAGGGTGTCCAAAAAACCGGTTTTTCCAAACAAAACGGTTTTCGGTTAACCGAAATTTTCAGTTTTTTCAAAAACCGGTTTTCGGTTTTCAAAAATTTTCAAAACCGGTTAACCGGTTTAAACCGGTTTTGTAAAATAGGTACAAAATTGCTCATAATTGATAACTATTTGATTAAAAATGTGCGGCAAGGGGTAAATTAAGTATAACTAATTCTTTATTATATAATTATCTGATAATATCCTTGTTATTTAACATTCAACCTTAAAGTGGAGACAGCAAACATAAGTCAGAAATTGTGCTCTAAGAATAGTAAAAGCCCTTACAAATATACGATTGTGTAAGAAAGGAATTAAATTTACATTTTATTAAGTCTGGATTCTCCTTCTTGCATTGAGAACCTCAAATTATCGTGCCGGAATCAAAATGTACTCTGTTATCGTTACCCTTTACAACCTTAAATTCGAAAAGTCCTTAGTTTACTGTAATAATTCAAAAACGTATGAATAACGTCATTCAAACAACCGTGTGATATTACGTATACGCAGTTTTTTCATAGATCGTTCAATTGAACTATATTGGAGTTGTGCCATTTTACACTAAATATTTTCAAGTTTAAAGGTATCTGACATTTATAATTTAGCCGTACCTTTTGTTAGTTATGTTTAGTTTACTTTCAAGAATACAATTGTAATGAAATGTTAAAAATATTACTACTTTTTTAAAACCGGTTAACCGACACAAATAACCGGTTTTTTCGGTTAACCGAAAATGACGTTTTTGGCGAAAACCGGTTTCGGTTTTGTAACTCAAAACCGGTTAACCGGTTAACCGGTTTCGGTTTTGGACACCCTATTCCCAATACAAAAGTTCACCGGGCATGACTTTCCCAATACAAAAGTTCACCGGGCATGACTTTCCCAATACAAAAGTTCACCGGAGATGACTTTTCCCATACAAAAGTTCACCGGAGATGACTTTTCCCATACAAAAGTTCACCGGAGATGACTTTCCCAATACAAAAGTTCACCGGAGATGACTTTCCCAATACAAAAGTTCACCGGAGATGACTTTTCCCATACAAAAGTTCACCGGAGATGACTTTCCCAATACAAAAGTTCACCGGAGATGACTTTCCCAATACAAAAGTTCACCGGAAATGACTTTTCCCATACAAAAGTTCACCGGAGATGACTTTCCCAATACAAAAGTTCACCGGAGATGACTTTTCCCATACAAAAGTTCACCGGAGATGACTTTCCCAATACAAAAGTTCACCGGAGATGACTTTCCCAATACAAAAGTTCACCGGAGATGACTTTCCCAATACAAAAGTTCACCGGAGATGACTTTTCCCAATACAAAAGTTCACCGGAGATGACTTTCCCAATACAAAAGTTCACCGGAGATGACTTTTCCCATACAAAAGTTCACCGGAGATGACTTTTCCCATACAAAAGTTCACCGGAGATGACTTTCCCAATACAAAAGTTCACCGGAGATGACTTTTCCCATACAAAAGTTCACCGGAGATGACTTTCCCAATACAAAAGTTCACCGGAGATGACTTTCCCAATACAAAAGTTCACCGGGCATGACTTTCCCAATACAAAAGTTCACCGGGCACGACTTTCCCAATACAAAAGTTCACCGGGCATGACTTTCCCAATACAAAAGTTCACCGGGCATGACTTTCCCAATACAAAAGTTCACCGGGCATGACTTTCCCAATACAAAAGTTCACCGGGCATGATTTTCCCAATACAAAAGTTCACCGGAGATGACTTTTCCCATACAAAAGTTCACCGGGCATGACTTTCCCAATACAAAAGTTCACCGGAGATGACTTTCCCAATACAAAAGTTCACCGGAAATGACTTTTCCCATACAAAAGTTCACCGGAGATGACTTTCCCAATACAAAAGTTCACCGGAGATGACTTTTCCCATACAAAAGTTCACCGGAGATGACTTTCCCAATACAAAAGTTCACCGGAGATGACTTTCCCAATACAAAAGTTCACCGGAAATGACTTTTCCCATACAAAAGTTCACCGGAGATGACTTTCCCAATACAAAAGTTCACCGGAGATGACTTTTCCCATACAAAAGTTCACCGGAGATGACTTTCCCAATACAAAAGTTCACCGGAGATGACTTTCCCAATACAAAAGTTCACCGGAGATGACTTTCCCAATACAAAAGTTCACCGGAGATGACTTTTCCCAATACAAAAGTTCACCGGAGATGACTTTCCCAATACAAAAGTTCACCGGAGATGACTTTCCCAATACAAAAGTTCACCGGAGATGACTTTTCCCATACAAAAGTTCACCGGAGATGACTTTTCCCATACAAAAGTTCACCGGAGATGACTTTTCCCATACAAAAGTTCACCGGGCATAATTTTCCCAATACAAAAGTTCACCGGAGATGACTTTCCCAATACAAAAGTTCACCGGGCATGACTTTCCCAATACAAAAGTTCACCGGGCACGACTTTCCCAATACAAAAGTTCACCGGGCATGACTTTCCCAATACAAAAGTTCACCGGGCATGACTTTCCCAATACAAAAGTTCACCGGGCATGACTTTCCCAATACAAAAGTTCACCGGGCATGACTTTCCCAATACAAAAGTTCACCGGGCATGACTTTCCCAATACAAAAGTTCACCGGAGATGACTTTTCCCATACAAAAGTTCACCGGAGATGACTTTTCCCATACAAAAGTTCACCGGAGATGACTTTCCCAATACAAAAGTTCACCGGAGATGACTTTCCCAATACAAAAGTTCACCGGAGATGACTTTTCCCATACAAAAGTTCACCGGAGATGACTTTCCCAATACAAAAGTTCACCGGAGATGACTTTCCCAATACAAAAGTTCACCGGAAATGACTTTTCCCATACAAAAGTTCACCGGAGATGACTTTCCCAATACAAAAGTTCACCGGAGATGACTTTTCCCATACAAAAGTTCACCGGAGATGACTTTCCCAATACAAAAGTTCACCGGAGATGACTTTCCCAATACAAAAGTTCACCGGAGATGACTTTCCCAATACAAAAGTTCACCGGAGATGACTTTTCCCAATACAAAAGTTCACCGGAGATGACTTTCCCAATACAAAAGTTCACCGGAGATGACTTTTCCCATACAAAAGTTCACCGGAGATGACTTTTCCCATACAAAAGTTCACCGGAGATGACTTTCCCAATACAAAAGTTCACCGGAGATGACTTTTCCCATACAAAAGTTCACCGGAGATGACTTTCCCAATACAAAAGTTCACCGGAGATGACTTTCCCAATACAAAAGTTCACCGGGCATGACTTTCCCAATACAAAAGTTCACCGGGCACGACTTTCCCAATACAAAAGTTCACCGGGCATGACTTTCCCAATACAAAAGTTCACCGGGCATGACTTTCCCAATACAAAAGTTCACCGGGCATGACTTTCCCAATACAAAAGTTCACCGGGCATGATTTTCCCAATACAAAAGTTCACCGGAGATGACTTTTCCCATACAAAAGTTCACCGGGCATGACTTTCCCAATACAAAAGTTCACCGGAGATGACTTTCCCAATACAAAGGTTCACCGGAGATGACTTTCCCAATACAAAAGTTCACCGGGCACGACTTTCCCAATACAAAAGTTCACCGGAGATGACTTTCCCAATACAAAAGTTCACCGGAGATGACTTTTCCCATACAAAAGTTCACCGGAGATGACTTTCCCAATACAAAAGTTCACCGGAGATGACTTTTCCCATACAAAAGTTCACCGGAGATGACTTTTCCCATACAAAAGTTCACCGGAGATGACTTTCCCAATACAAAAGTTCACCGGAGATGACTTTTCCCATACAAAAGTTCACCGGAGATGACTTTTCCCATACAAAAGTTCACCGGAGATGACTTTCCCAATACAAAAGTTCACCGGAGATGACTTTTCCCATACAAAAGTTCACCGGAGATGACTTTTCCCATACAAAAGTTCACCGGAGATGACTTTCCCAATACAAAAGTTCACCGGAGATGACTTTCCCAATACAAAAGTTCACCGGAGATGACTTTTCCCATACAAAAGTTCACCGGAGATGACTTTCCCAATACAAAAGTTCACCGGAGATGACTTTTCCCATACAAAAGTTCACCGGAGATGACTTTCCCAATACAAAAGTTCACCGGGCATGACTTTCCCAATACAAAAGTTCACCGGAGATGACTTTTCCCATACAAAAGTTCACCGGAGTTGACTTTCCCAATACAAAAGTTCACCGGAGATGACTTTCCCAATACAAAAGTTCACCGGAGATGACTTTTCCCATACAAAAGTTCACCGGAGATGACTTTCCCAATACAAAAGTTCACCGGAGATGACTTTTCCCATACAAAAGTTCACCGGAGATGACTTTCCCAATACAAAAGTTCACCGGAGATGACTTTCCCAATACAAAAGTTCACCGGAGATGACTTTCCCAATACAAAAGTTCACCGGAGATGACTTTCCCAATACAAAAGTTCACCGGAGATGACTTTTCCCCATACAAAAGTTCACCGGAGATGACTTTCCCAATACAAAAGTTCGCCGGAGATGACTTTCCCAATACAAAAGTTCACCGGAGATGACTTTTCCCATACAAAAGTTCACCGGAGATGACTTTCCCAATACAAAAGTTCACCGGAGATGACTTTCCCAATACAAAAGTTCACCGGGCACGACTTTCCCAATACAAAAGTTCACCGGAGATGACTTTCCCAATACAAAAGTTCACCGGGCATGACTTTCCCAATATAAAAGTTCACCGGAGATGACTTTCCCAATACAAAAGTTCACCGGAGATGACTTTTCCCATACAAAAGTTCACCGGAGATGACTTTTCCCATACAAAAGTTCACCGGAGATGACTTTTCCCATACAAAAGTTCACCGGAGATGACTTTCCCAATACAAAAGTTCACCGGAGATGACTTTTCCCATACAAAAGTTCACCGGAGATGACTTTCCCAATACAAAAGTTCACCGGAGATGACTTTTCCCATACAAAAGTTCACCGGAGATGACTTTCCCAATACAAAAGTTCACCGGGCATGACTTTCCCAATACAAAAGTTCACCGGAGATGACTTTTCCCATACAAAAGTTCACCGGAGATGACTTTCCCAATACAAAAGTTCACCGGGCATGACTTTCCCAATACAAAAGTTCACCGGGCACGACTTTCCCAATACAAAAGTTCACCGGACATGACTTTCCCAAAACAAAAGTTCACCGGGCATGACTTTCCCAATATAAAAGTTCACCGGAGATGACTTTCCCAATACAAAAGTTCACCGGAGATGAATTTCCCAATACAAAAGTTCACCGGGCACGACTTTCCCAATACAAAAGTTCACCGGAGATGACTTTCCCAATATAAAAGTTCACCGGAGATGACTTTTCCCATACAAAAGTTCACCGGAGATGACTTTCCCAATACAAAAGTTCACCGGAGATGACTTTCCCAATACAAAAGTTCACCGGAGATGACTTTTCCCATACAAAAGTTCACCGGGCATGACTTTCCCAATACAAAAGTTCACCGGGCACGACTTTCCCAATACAAAAGTTCACCGGACATGACTTTCCCAAAACAAAAGTTCACCGGGCATGACTTTCCCAATATAAAAGTTCACCGGAGATGACTTTTCCCATACAAAAGTTCACCGGAGATGACTTTCCCAATACAAAAGTTCACCGGAGATGACTTTTCCCATACAAAAGTTCACCGGAGATGACTTTCCCAATACAAAAGTTCACCGGAGATGACTTTTCCCATACAAAAGTTCACCGGAGATGACTTTCCCAATACAAAAGTTCACCGGAGATGACTTTCCCAATACAAAAGTTCACCGGAGATGACTTTTCCCATACAAAAGTTCACCGGGCATGACTTTCCCAATACAAAAGTTCACCGGGCATGACTTTCCCAATACAAAAGTTCACCGGAGATGACTTTTCCCATACAAAAGTTCACCGGAGATGACTTTCCCAAAACAAAAGTTCACCGGAGATGACTTTCCCAATACAAAAGTTCACCGGAGATGACTTTTCCCATACAAAAGTTCACCGGAGATGACTTTTCCAATACAAAAGTTCACCGGGCATGACTTTCCCAATACAAAAGTTCACCGGAGATGACTTTTCCCATACAAAAGTTCACCGGAGATGACTTTCCCAATACAAAAGTTCACCGGAGATGACTTTTCCCACACAAAAGTTCACCGGAGATGACTTTCCCAATACAAAAGTTCACCGGAGATGACTTTCCCAATACAAAAGTTCACAGGAGATGACTTTTCCCATACAAAAGTTCACGGGAGATGACTTTCCCAATACAAAAGTTCACCGGAGATGACTTTTCCCATACAAAAGTTCACCGGAGATGACTTTCCCAATACAAAAGTTCACCGGAGATGACTTTTCCCATACAAAAGTTCACCGGAGATGACTTTCCCAATACAAAAGTTCACCGGGCATGACTTTCCCAAAACAAAAGTTCACCGGGCATGACTTTCCCAATACAAAAGTTCACCGGAGATGACTTTCCCAATACAAAAGTTCACCGGAGATGACTTTTCCCATACAAAAGTTCACCGGAGATGACTTTCCCAATACAAAAGTTCACCGGAGATGACTTTTCCCATACAAAAGTTCACCGGAGATGACTTTCCCAATACAAAAGTTCACCGGGCATGACTTTCTCAATACAAAAGTTCACCGGAGATGACTTTTCCCATACAAAAGTTCACCGGAGATGACTTTCCCAATACAAAAGTTCACCGGAGATGACTTTTCCCATACAAAAGTTCACCGGAGATGACTTTCCCAATACAAAAGTTCACCGGAGATGACTTTTCCCATACAAAAGTTCACCGGAGATGACTTTCCCAATACAAAAGTTCACCGGGCATGACTTTCCCAATACAAAAGTTCACCGGAGATGACTTTTCCCATACAAAAG
The DNA here is from genome assembly GCF_047663935.1 of Musca autumnalis. NCBI lineage: Eukaryota > Metazoa > Arthropoda > Insecta > Diptera > Muscidae > Musca > Musca autumnalis. Next base: position 33,054 of record NW_027412104.1, read on the forward strand.
TTCACCGGAGATGACTTTCCCAATACAAAAGTTCACCGGAGATGACTTTTCCCATACAAAAGTTCACCGGAGATGACTTTCCCAATACAAAAGTTCACCGGGCATGACTTTCCCAATACAAAAGTTCACCGGAGATGACTTTCCCAATACAAAAGTTCACCGGAGATGACTTTTCCCATACAAAAGTTCACCGGAGATGACTTTCCCAATACAAAAGTTCACCGGAGATGACTTTCCCAATACAAAAGTTCACCGGAGATGACTTTCCCAATACAAAAGTTCACCGGAGATGACTTTTCCCATACAAAAGTTCACCGGAGATGACTTTCCCAATACAAAAGTTCACCGGAGATGACTTTCCCAATACAAAAGTTCACCGGGCACGACTTTCCCAATACAAAAGTTCACCGGAGATGACTTTTCCCATACAAAAGTTCACCGGGCATGACTTTCCCAATACAAAAGTTCACCTGAGATGACTTTTCCCATACAAAAGTTCACCGGAGATGACTTTCCCAATACAAAAGTTCACCGGAGATGACTTTTCCCATACAAAAGTTCACCGGAGATGACTTTCCCAATACAAAAGTTCACCGGAGATGACTTTTCCCATACAAAAGTTCACCGGAGATGACTTTCCCAATACAAAAGTTCACCGTAGATGACTTTCCCAATACAAAAGTTCACCGGGCATGACTTTCCCAATACAAAAGTTCACCGGGCATGACTTTCCCAATACAATAGTTCACCGGGCATGACTTTCCCAATACAAAAGTTCACCGGGCATGACTTTTCCAATATAAAAGTTCACCGGAGATGACTTTCCCAATACAAAAGTTCACCGGGCATGACTTTCCCAATACAAAAGTTCACCGGGCATGACTTTCCCAATACAAAAGTTCACCGGGCATGACTTTCCCAATACAATAGTTCACCGGGCATGACTTTCCCAATACAAAAGTTCACCGGGCATGACTTTTCCAATGTAAAAGTTCACCGGAGATGACTTTCCCAATACAAAAGTTCACCGGGCATGACTTTCCCAATACAAAAGTTCACCGGGCATGACTTTCCCAATACAAAAGTTCACCGGGCATGACTTTCCCAATACAAAAGTTCGCCGGTCATGACTTTCCCAATACAAAAGTTCACCGGAGATGACTTTCCCAATACAAAAGTTCACCGGAGATGACTTTTCCCATACAAAAGTTCACCGGAGATGACTTTCCCAATACAAAAGTTCACCGGAGATGACTTTTCCCATACAAAAGTTCACCGGAGATGACTTTCCCAATACAAAAGTTCACCGGAGATGACTTTTCCCATACAAAAGTTCACCGGAGATGACTTTCCCATACAAAAGTTCACCGGAGATGACTTTCCCAATACAAAAGTTCACCGGAGATGACTTTCCCAATACAAAAGTTCACCGGGCATGACTTTTCCCATACAAAAGTTCACCGGGCATGACTTTCCCAATACAAAAGTTCACCGGGCACGACTTTCCCAATACAAAAGTTCACCGGAGATGACTTTCCCAATACAAAAGTTCACCGGGCATGACTTTCCCAATACAAAAGTTCACCGGGCATGACTTTCCCAATACAATAGTTCACCGGGCATGACTTTCCCAATACAAAAGTTCACCGGGCATGACTTTTCCAATATAAAAGTTCACCGGAGATGACTTTCCCAATACAAAAGTTCACCGGAGATGACTTTCCCAATACAAAAGTTCACCGGAGATGACTTTTCCCATACAAAAGTTCACCGGAGATGACTTTCCCAATACAAAAGTTCACCGGGCATGACTTTCCCAATACAAAAGTTCACCGGAGATGACTTTTCCCATACAAAAGTTCACCGGAGATGACTTTCCCAATACAAAAGTTCACCGGGCATGACTTTCCCAAAACAAAAGTTCACCGGGCATGACTTTCCCAATACAAAAGTTCACCGGGCATGACTTTCCCAATACAAAAGTTCACCGGAGATGACTTTTCCCATACAAAAGTTCACCGGAGATGACTTTCCCAATACAAAAGTTCACCGGGCATGACTTTTCCAATATAAAAGTTCACCGGAGATGACTTTCCCAATACAAAAGTTCACCGGAGATGACTTTCCCAATACAAAAGTTCACCGGAGATGACTTTCCCAATACAAAAGTTCACCGGAGATGACTTTCCCAATACAAAAGTTCACCGGAGATGACTTTTCCCATACAAAAGTTCACCGGAGATGACTTTCCCAATACAAAAGTTCACCGGATATGACTTTTCCCATACAAAAGTTCACCGGAGATGACTTTCCCAATACAAAAGTTCACCGGAGATGACTTTCCCAATACAAAAGTTCACCGGAGATGACTTTCCCAATACAAAAGTTCACCGGAGATGACTTTTCCCAATACAAAAGTTCACCGGAGATGACTTTCCCAATACAAAAGTTCACCGGAGATGACTTTCCCAATACAAAAGTTCACCGGAGATGACTTTTCCCAATACAAAAGTTCACCGGAGATGACTTTCCCAATACAAAAGTTCACCGGAGATGACTTTTCCCATACAAAAGTTCACCGGAGATGACTTTCCCAATACAAAAGTTCACCGGAGATGACTTTCCCAATACAAAAGTTCACCGGGCATGACTTTCCCAATACAATAGTTCACCGGGCATGACTTTCCCAATACAAAAGTTCACCGGAGATGACTTTCCCAATACAAAAGTTCACCGGAGATGACTTTTCCCATACAAAAGTTCACCGGAGATGACTTTTCCCATACAAAAGTTCACCGGAGATGACTTTCCCAATATAAAAGTTCACCGGAGATGACTTTTCCCATACAAAAGTTCACCGGAGATGACTTTCCCAATACAAAAGTTCACCGGAGATGACTTTCCCAATACAAAAGTTCACCGGGCATGACTTTCCCAATACAAAAGTTCACCGGAGATGACTTTCCCAATACAAAAGTTCACCGGAGATGACTTTTCCCATACAAAAGTTCACCGGGCATGACTTTCCCAATACAAAAGTTCACCGGAGATGACTTTCCCAATACAAAAGTTCACCGGAGATTACTTTCCCAATACAAAAGTTCACCGGAGATGACTTTTCCCATACAAAAGTTCACCGGAGATGACTTTCCCAATACAAAAGTTCACCGGAGATGACTTTCCCATAAAAAAGTTCACCGGAGATGACTTTCCCAATACAAAAGTTCACCGGAGATGACTTTCCCAATATAAAAGTTCACCGGAGATGACTTTTCCCATACAAAAGTTCACCGGAGATGACTTTCCCAATACAAAAGTTCACCGGAGATGACTTTCCCAATACAAAAGTTCACCGGAGATGACTTTTCCCATACAAAAGTTCACCGGAGATGACTTTTCCCATACAAAAGTTCACCGGAGATGACTTTCCCAATACAAAAGTTCACCGGAGATGACTTTTCCCATACAAAAGTTCACCGGAGATGACTTTCCCAATACAAAAGTTCACCGGAGATGACTTTCCCAATACAAAAGTTCACCGGAGATGACTTTTCCCATACAAAAGTTCACCGGAGATGACTTTCCCAATACAAAAGTTCACCGGAGATGACTTTTCCCATACAAAAGTTCACCGAGATGACTTTCCCAATACAAAAGTTCACCGGAGATGACTTTTCCCATACAAAAGTTCAACGGAGATGACTTTCCCAATACAAAAGTTCACCGGAGATGACTTTCCCAATACAAAAGTTCACCGGAGATGACTTTTCCCATACAAAAGTTCACCGGAGATGACTTTCCCAATACAAAAGTTCACCGGAGATGACTTTCCCAATACAAAAGTTCACCGGAGATGACTTTCCCAATACAAAAGTTCACCGGAGATGACTTTCCCAATACAAAAGTTCACCGGAGATGACTTTCCCAATACAAAAGTTCACCGGAGATGACTTTCCCAATACAAAAGTTCACCGGAGATGACTTTCCCATACAAAAGTTCACCGGAGATGACTTTCCCAATACAAAAGTTCACCGGAGATGACTTTCCCAATACAAAAGTTCACCGGAGATGACTTTCCCAATACAAAAGTTCACCGGAGATGACTTTCCCAATACAAAAGTTCACCGGAGATGACTTTTCCCATACAAAAGTTCACCGGAGATGACTTTCTCAATACAAAAGTTTACCGGAGATGACTTTCCCAATACAAAAGTTCACCGGAGATGACTTTCCCAATACAAAAGTTCACCGGGCATGACTTTCCCAATACAAAAGTTCACCGGAGATGACTTTCCCAATACAAAAGTTCACCGGGCATGACTTTCCCAATACAAAAGTTCACCGGGCATGACTTTCCCAATACAAAAGTTCACCGGAGATGACTTTCCAAATACAAAAGTTCACCGGGCATGACTTTCCCAATACAAAAGTTCACCGGGCATGACTTTTCCAATATAAAAGTTCACCGGAGATGACTTTCCCAATACAAAAGTTCACCGGGCATGACTTTCCCAATACAAAAGTTCACCGGGCATGACTTTCCCAATACAAAAGTTCACCGGAGATGACTTTCCCAATACAAAAGTTCACCGGAGATGACTTTCCCAATACAAAAGTTCACCGGAGATGACTTTCCCAATACAAAAGTTCACCGGAGATGACTTTCCCAATACAAAAGTTAACCGGGGAATGACTTTCCCAATACAAAAGTTCACCGGAGATGACTTTCCCATACAAAAGTTCACCGGAGATGACTTTCCCAATACAAAAGTTCACCGGAGATGACTTTTCCCATACAAAAGTTCACCGGAGATGACTTTCCCAATACAAAAGTTCACCGGAGATGACTTTCCCAATACAAAAGTTCACCGGAGATGACTTTCCCAATACAAAAGTTCACCGGAGATGACTTTCCCAATACAAAAGTTCACCGGAGATGACTTTCCCAATACAAAAGTTCACCGGAGATGACTTTTCCCATACAAAAGTTCACCGGAGATGACTTTCCCAATACAAAAGTTCACCGGAGATGACTTTTCCCATACAAAAGTTCACCGGAGATGACTTTCCCAATACAAAAGTTCACCGGAGATGACTTTCGCAATACAAAAGTTCACCGGGCATGACTTTCCCAATACAAAAGTTCACCGGGCATGACTTTCCCAATACAAAAGTTCACCGGAGATGACTTTTCCCATATAAAAGTTCACCGGAGATGACTTTCCCAATACAAAAGTTCACCGGAGATGACTTTTCCCATACAAAAGTTCACCGGAGATGACTTTCCCAATACAAAAGTTCACCGGAGATGACTTTCCCAATACAAAAGTTCACCGGAGATGACTTTCCCAATACAAAAGTTCACCGGAGATGACTTTCCCAATACAAAAGTTCACCGGAGATGACTTTCCCAATACAAAAGTTCACCGGAGATGACTTTCCCAATACAAAAGTTCACCGGGCATGACTTTCCCAATACAAAAGTTCACCGGAGATGACTTCCCCAATACAAAAGTTCACCGAGCATGACTTTCCCAATACAAAAGTTCACCGGGCATGACTTTCCCAATACAAAAGTTCACCGGAGATGACTTTCCCATACAAAAGTTCACCGGAGATGACTTTTCCCATACAAAAGTTCACCGGAGATGACTTTCCCAATATAAAAGTTCACCGGGCATGACTTTCCCAATACAAAAGTTCACCGGAGATTACTTTCCCAATACAAAAGTTCACCGGAGATGACTTTTCCCATACAAAAGTTCACCGGAGATGACTTTCCCAATACAAAAGTTCACCGGAGATGACTTTCCCAATACAAAAGTTCACCGGAGATGACTTTCCCAATATAAAAGTTCACCGGAGATGACTTTTCCCATACAAAAGTTCACCGGAGATGACTTTCCCAATACAAAAGTTCACCGGAGATGACTTTCCCAATACAAAAGTTCACCGGGTATGACTTTCCCAATACAAAAGTTCACCGGAGATGACTTTTCCCAATACAAAAGTTCACCGGAGATGACTTTCCCAATACAAAAGTTCACCGGAGATGACTTTTCCCATACAAAAGTTCACCGGAGATGACTTTCCCAATACAAAAGTTCACCGGAGATGACTTTCCCAATACAAAAGTTCACCGGGCATGACTTTCCCAATACAATAGTTCACCGGGCATGACTTTCCCAATACAAAAGTTCACCGGAGATGACTTTCCCAATACAAAAGTTCACCGGAGATGACTTTTCCCATACAAAAGTTCACCGGAGATGACTTTTCCCATACAAAAGTTCACCGGAGATGACTTTCCCAATATAAAAGTTCACCGGAGATGACTTTTCCCATACAAAAGTTCACCGGAGATGACTTTCCCAATACAAAAGTTCACCGGAGATGACTTTCCCAATACAAAAGTTCACCGGGCATGACTTTCCCAATACAAAAGTTCACCGGAGATGACTTTCCCAATACAAAAGTTCACCGGAGATGACTTTTCCCATACAAAAGTTCACCGGGCATGACTTTCCCAATACAAAAGTTCACCGGAGATGACTTTCCCAATACAAAAGTTCACCGGAGATTACTTTCCCAATACAAAAGTTCACCGGAGATGACTTTTCCCATACAAAAGTTCACCGGAGATGACTTTCCCAATACAAAAGTTCACCGGAGATGACTTTCCCATAAAAAAGTTCACCGGAGATGACTTTCCCAATACAAAAGTTCACCGGAGATGACTTTCCCAATACAAAAGTTCACCGGAGATGACTTTTCCCATACAAAAGTTCACCGGAGATGACTTTTCCCATACAAAAGTTCACCGGAGATGACTTTCCCAATACAAAAGTTCAGCGGAGATGACTTTTCCCATACAAAAGTTCACCGGAGATGACTTTCCCAATACAAAAGTTCACCGGAGATGACTTTCCCAATACAAAAGTTCACCGGAGATGACTTTTCCCATACAAAAGTTCACCGGAGATGACTTTCCCAATACAAAAGTTCACCGGAGATGACTTTTCCCATACAAAAGTTCACCGGAGATGACTTTCCCAATACAAAAGTTCACCGGAGATGACTTTTCCCATACAAAAGTTCACCGGAGATGACTTTCCCAATACAAAAGTTCACCGGAGATGACTTTCCCAATACAAAAGTTCACCGGAGATGACTTTTCCCATACAAAAGTTCACCGGAGATGACTTTCCCAATACAAAAGTTCACCGGAGATGACATTCCCAATACAAAAGTTCACCGGAGATGACTTTCCCAATACAAAAGTTCACCGGAGATGACTTTCCCAATACAAAAGTTCACCGGAGATGACTTTCCCAATACAAAAGTTCACCGGAGATGACTTTCCCATACAAAAGTTCACCGGAGATGACTTTCCCAATACAAAATTCACCGGAGATGACTTTCCCAATACAAAAGTTCACCGGAGATGACTTTCCCAATACAAAAGTTCACCGGAGATGACTTTCCCAATACAAAAGTTCACCGGAGATGACTTTTCCCATACAAAAGTTCACCCGAGATGACTTTCTCAATACAAAAGTTTACCGGAGATGACTTTCCCAATACAAAAGTTCACCGGAGATGACTTTCCCAATACAAAAGTTCACCGGGTATGACTTTCCCAATACAAAAGTTCACCGGAGATGACTTTCCCAATACAAAAGTTCACCGGGCATGACTTTCCCAATACAAAAGTTCACCGGGCATGACTTTCCCAATACAAAAGTTCACCGGAGATGACTTTCCAAATACAAAAGTTCACCGGGCATGACTTTCCCAATACAAAAGTTCACCGGGCATGACTTTTCCAATATAAAAGTTCACCGGAGATGACTTTCCCAATACAAAAGTTCACCGGGCATGACTTTCCCAATACAAAAGTTCACCGGGCATGACTTTCCCAATACAAAAGTTCACCGGAGATGACTTTCCCAATACAAAAGTTCACCGGAGATGACTTTCCCAATACAAAAGTTCACCGGAGATGACTTTCCCAATACAAAAGTTCACCGGAGATGACTTTCCCAATACAAAAGTTAACCGGGCATGACTTTCCCAATACAAAAGTTCACCGGAGATGACTTTCCCATACAAACGTTCACCGGAGATGACTTTCCCAATACAAAAGTTCACCGGAGATGACTTTTCCCATACAAAAGTTCACCGGAGATGACTTTCCCAATACAAAAGTTCACCGGAGATGACTTTCCCAATACAAAAGTTCACCGGAGATGACTTTCCCAATACAAAAGTTCACCGGAGATGACTTTCCCAATACAAAAGTTCACCGGAGATGACTTTCCCAATACAAAAGGTCACCGGAGATGACTTTTCCCATACAAAAGTTCACCGGAGATGACTTTCCCAATACAAAAGTTCACCGGAGATGACTTTTCCCATACAAAAGTTCACCGGAGATGACTTTCCCAATACAAAAGTTCACCGGAGATGACTTTCGCAATACAAAAGTTCACCGGGCATGACTTTCCCAATACAAAAGTTCACCGGGCATGACTTTCCCAATACAAAAGTTCACCGGAGATGACTTTTCCCATACAAAAGTTCACCGGAGATGACTTTCCCAATACAAAAGTTCACCGGAGATGACTTTTACCATACAAAAGTTCACCGGAGATGACTTTCCCAATACAAAAGTTCACCGGAGATGACTTTTCCCATACAAAAGTTCACCGGAGATGACTTTCCCAATACAAAAGTTCACCGGAGATGACTTTCCCAATACAAAAGTTCACCGGAGATGACTTTCCCAATACAAAAGTTCACCGGAGATGACTTTCCCAATACAAAAGTTCACCGGAGATGACTTTTCCCATACAAAAGTTCACCGGAGATGACTTTCCCAATACAAAAGTTCACCGGAGATGACTTTCCCATACAAAAGTTCACCGAGATGACTTTCCCAATACAAAAGTTCACCGGAGATGACTTTTCCCATACAAAAGTTCACCGGAGATGACTTTCCCAATACAAAAGTTCACCGGAGATGACTTTCCCAATACAAAAGTTCACCGGAGATGACTTTTCCCATACAAAAGTTCACCGGAGATGACTTTCCCAATACAAAAGTTCACCGGAGATGACTTTCCCAATACAAAAGTTCACCGGAGATGACTTTCCCAATACAAAAGTTCACCGGAGATGACTTTCCCAATACAAAAGTTCACCGGAGATGACTTTCCCAATACAAAAGTTCACCGGAGATGACTTTCCCAATACAAAAGTTCACCGGAGATGACTTTCCCATACAAAAGTTCACCGGAGATGACTTTCCCAATACAAAAGTTCACCGGAGATGACTTTCCCAATACAAAAGTTCACCGGAGATGACTTTCCCAATACAAAAGTTCACCGGAGATGACTTTCCCAATACAAAAGTTCACCGGAGATGACTTTCTCAATACAAAAGTTTACCGGAGATGACTTTCCCAATACAAAAGTTCACCGGAGATGACTTTCCCAATACAAAAGTTCACCGGGCATGACTTTCCCAATACAAAAGTTCACCGGAGATGACTTTCCCAATACAAAAGTTCACCGGGCATGACTTTCCCAATACAAAAGTTCACCGGACATGACTTTCCCAATACAAAAGTTCACCGGGCATGACTTTCCCAATACAAAAGTTCACCGGAGATGACTTTCCAAATACAAAAGTTCACCGGGCATGACTTTCCCAATACAAAAGTTCACCGGGCATGACTTTTCCAATATAAAAGTTCACCGGAGATGACTTTCCCAATACAAAAGTTCACCGGGCATGACTTTCCCAATACAAAAGTTCACCGGGCATGACTTTCCCAATACAAAAGTTCACCGGAGATGACTTTCCCAATACAAAAGTTCACCGGAGATGACTTTCCCAATACAAAAGTTCACCGGAGATGACTTTCCCAATACAAAAGTTCACCGGAGATGACTTTCCCAATACAAAAGTTCACCGGAGATGACTTTCCCAATACAAAAGTTAACCGGGCATGACTTTCCCAATACAAAAGTTCACCGGAGATGACTTTCCCAATACAAAAGTTCACCGGAGATGACTTTTCCCATACAAAAGTTCACCGGAGATGACTTTTCCCATACAAAAGTTCACCGGAGATGACTTTCCCAATACAAAAGTTCACCGGAGATGACTTTCGCAATACAAAAGTTCACCGGGCATGACTTTCCCAATACAAAAGTTCACCGGGCATGACTTTCCCAATACAAAAGTTCACCGGAGATGACTTTTCCCATACAAAAGTTCACCGGAGATGACTTTCCCAATACAAAAGTTCACCGGAGATGACTTTTCCCATACAAAAGTTCACCGGAGATGACTTTCCCAATACAAAAGTTCACCGGAGATGACTTTTCCCATACAAAAGTTCACCGGAGATGACTTTCCCAATACAAAAGTTCACCGGAGATGACTTTCCCAATACAAAAGTTCACCGGAGATGACTTTCCCAATACAAAAGTTCACCGGAGATGACTTTCCCAATACAAAAGTTCACCGGAGATGACTTTCCCAATACAAAAGTTCACCGGAGATGACTTTCCCAATACAAAAGTTCACCGGGCATGACTTTCCCAATACAAAAGTTCACCGGAGATGACTTCCCCAATACAAAAGTTCACCGGGCATGACTTTCCCAATACAAAAGTTCACCGGGCATGACTTTCCCAATACAAAAGTTCACCGGAGATGACTTTCCTATACAAAAGTTCACCGGAGATGACTTTTCCCATACAAAAGTTCACCGGAGATGACTTTCCCAATATAAAAGTTCACCGGGCATGACTTTCCCAATACAAAAGTTCACCGGAGATTACTTTCCCAATACAAAAGTTCACCGGAGATGACTTTTCCCATACAAAAGTTCACCGGAGATGACTTTCCCAATACAAAAGTTCACCGGAGATGACTTTCCCAATACAAAAGTTCACCGGAGATGACATTCCCAATATAAAAGTTCACCGGAGATGACTTTTCCCATACAAAAGTTCACCGGAGATGACTTTCCCAATACAAAAGTTCACCGGAGATGACTTTCCCAATACAAAAGTTCACCGGGCATGACTTTCCCAATACAAAAGTTCACCGGAGATGACTTTTCCCAATACAAAAGTTCACCGGAGATGACTTTCCCAATACAAAAGTTCACCGGAGATGACTTTTCCCATACAAAAGTTCACCGGAGATGACTTTCCCAATACAAAAGTTCACCGGAGATGACTTTCCCAATACAAAAGTTCACCGGGCATGACTTTCCCAATACAATAGTTCACCGGGCATGACTTTCCCAATACAAAAGTTCACCGGAGATGACTTTCCCAATACAAAAGTTCACCGGAGATGACTTTTCCCATACAAAAGTTCACCGGAGATGACTTTTCCCATACAAAAGTTCACCGGAGATGACTTTCCCAATATAAAAGTTCACCGGAGATGACTTTTCCCATACAAAAGTTCACCGGAGATGACTTTCCCAATACAAAAGTTCACCGGAGATGACTTTCCCAATACAAAAGTTCACCGGGCATGACTTTCCCAATACAAAAGTTCACCGGAGATGACTTTCCCAATACAAAAGTTCACCGGAGATGACTTTTCCCATACAAAAGTTCACCGGGCATGACTTTCCCTATACAAAAGTTCACCGGAGATGACTTTCCCAATACAAAAGTTCACCGGAGATTACTTTCCCAATACAAAAGTTCACCGGAGATGACTTTTCCCATACAAAAGTTCACCGGAGATGACTTTCCCAATACAAAAGTTCACCGGAGATGACTTTCCCATAAAAAAGTTCACCGGAGATGACTTTCCCAATACAAAAGTTCACCGGAGATGACTTTCCCAATATAAAAGTTCACCGGAGATGACTTTTCCCATACAAAAGTTCATCGGAGATGACTTTCCCAATACAAAAGTTCACCGGAGATGACTTTCCCAATACAAAAGTTCACCGGAGATGACTTTTCCCATACAAAAGTTCACCGGAGATGACTTTTCCCATACAAAAGTTCACCGGAGATGACTTTCCCAATACAAAAGTTCACCGGAGATGACTTTTCCCATACAAAAGTTCACCGGAGATGACTTTCCCAATACAAAAGTTCACCGGAGATGACTTTTCCAATACAAAAGTTCACCGGAGATGACTTTTCCCATACAAAAGTTCACCGGAGATGACTTTCCCAATACAAAAGTTCACCGGAGATGACTTTTCCCATACAAAAGTTCACCGGAGATGACTTTCCCAATACAAAAGTTCACCGGAGATGACTTTTCCCATACAAAAGTTCACCGGAGATGACTTTCCCAATACAAAAGTTCACCGGAGATGACTTTCCCAATACAAAAGTTCACCGGAGATGACTTTTCCCATACAAAAGTTCACCGGAGATGACTTTCCCAATACAAAAGTTCACCGGAGATGACTTTCCCAATACAAAAGTTCACCGGAGATGACTTTCCCAATACAAAAGTTCACCGGAGATGACTTTCCCAATACAAAAGTTCACCGGAGATGACTTTCCCAATACAAAAGTTCACCGGAGATGACTTTCCCATACAAAAGTTCACCGGAGATGACTTTCCCAATACAAAATTCACCGGAGATGACTTTCCCAATACAAAAGTTCACCGGAGATGACTTTCCCAATACAAAAGTTCACCGGAGATGACTTTCCCAATACAAAAGTTCACCGGAGATGACTTTTCCCATACAAAAGTTCACCCGAGATGACTTTCTCAATACAAAAGTTTACCGGAGATGACTTTCCCAATACAAAAGTTCACCGGAGATGACTTTCCCAATACAAAAGTTCACCGGGTATGACTTTCCCAATACAAAAGTTCACCGGAGATGACTTTCCCAATACAAAAGTTCACCGGGCATGACTTTCCCAATACAAAAGTTCACCGGGCATGACTTTCCCAATACAAAAGTTCACCGGAGATGACTTTCCAAATACAAAAGTTCACCGGGCATGACTTTCCCAATACAAAAGTTCACCGGGCATGACTTTTCCAATATAAAAGTTCACCGGAGATGACTTTCCCAATACAAAAGTTCACCGGGCATGACTTTCCCAATACAAAAGTTCACCGGGCATGACTTTCCCAATACAAAAGTTCACCGGAGATGACTTTCCCAATACAAAAGTTCACCGGAGATGACTTTCCCAATACAAAAGTTCACCGGAGATGACTTTCCCAATACAAAAGTTCACCGGAGATGACTTTCCCAATACAAAAGTTAACCGGACATGACTTTCCCAATACAAAAGTTCACCGGAGATGACTTTCCCATACAAAAGTTCACCGGAGATGACTTTCCCAATACAAAAGTTCACCGGAGATGACTTTTCCCATACAAAAGTTCACCGGAGATGACTTTCCCAATACAAAAGTTCACCGGAGATGACTTTCCCAATACAAAAGTTCACCGGAGATGACTTTCCCAATACAAAAGTTCACCGGAGATGACTTTCCCAATACAAAAGTTCACCGGAGATGACTTTCCCAATACAAAAGTTCACCGGAGATGACTTTTCCCATACAAAAGTTCACCGGAGATGACTTTCCCAATACAAAAGTTCACCGGAGATGACTTTTCCCATACAAAAGTTCACCGGAGATGACTTTCCCAATACAAAAGTTCACAGGAGATGACTTTCGCAATACAAAAGTTCACCGGGCATGACTTTCCCAATACAAAAGTTCACCGGGCATGACTTTCCCAATACAAAAGTTCACCGGAGATGACTTTTCCCATACAAAAGTTCACCGGAGATGACTTTCCCAATACAAAAGTTCACCGGAGATGACTTTTCCCATACAAAAGTTCACCGGAGATGACTTTCCCAATACAAAAGTTCACCGGAGATGACTTTTCCCATACAAAAGTTCACCGGAGATGACTTTCCCAATACAAAAGTTCACCGGAGATGACTTTCCCAATACAAAAGTTCACCGGAGATGACTTTCCCAATACAAAAGTTCACCGGAGATGACTTTCCCAATACAAAAGTTCACCGGAGATGACTTTCCCAATACAAAAGTTCACCGGAGATGACTTTTCCAATACAAAAGTTCACCGGAGATGACTTTCCCAATACAAAAGTTCACCGGGCATGACTTTCCCAATACAAAAGTTCACCGGAGATGACTTCCCCAATACAAAAGTTCACCGGGCATGACTTTCCCAATACAAAAGTTCACCGGGCATGACTTTCCCAATACAAAAGTTCACCGGAGATGACTTTCCCATACAAAAGTTCACCGGAGATGACTTTTCCCATACAAAAGTTCACCGGAGATGACTTTCCCAATATAAAAGTTCACCGGGCATGACTTTCCCAATACAAAAGTTCACCGGAGATTACTTTCCCAATACAAAAGTTCACCGGAGATGACTTTTCCCATACAAAAGTTCACCGGAGATGACTTTCCCAATACAAAAGTTCACCGGAGATGACTTTCCCAATACAAAAGTTCACCGGAGATGACTTTCCCAATATAAAAGTTCACCGGAGATGACTTTTCCCATACAAAAGTTCACCGGAGATGACTTTCCCAATACAAAAGTTCACCGGAGATGACTTTTCCCATACAAAAGTTCACCGGAGATGACTTTCCCAATACAAAAGTTCACCGGAGATGACTTTCCCAATACAAAAGTTCACCGGAGATGACTTTCCCAATATAAAAGTTCACCGGAGATGACTTTTCCCATACAAAAGTTCACCGGAGATGACTTTCCCAATACAAAAGTTCACCGGAGATGACTTTCCCAATACAAAAGTTCACCGGGCATGACTTTTCCCATACAAAAGTTCACCGGAGATGACTTTTCCCATACAAAAGTTCACCGGAGATGACTTTCCCAATACAAAAGTTCACCGGAGATGACTTTCCCAATACAAAAGTTCACCGGAGATGACTTTCCCAATACAAAAGTTCACCGGAGATGACTTTCCCAATACAAAAGTTCACCGGAGATGACTTTCCCAATACAAAAGTTCACCGGAGATGACTTTCCCATACAAAAGTTCACCGGAGATGACTTTCCCAATACAAAAGTTCACCGGAGATGACTTTCCCAATACAAAAGTTCACCGGAGATGACTTTCCCAATACAAAAGTTCACCGGAGATGACTTTCCCAATACAAAAGTTCACCGGAGATGACTTTCCCAATATAAAAGTTCACCGGAGATGACTTTCCCAATACAAAAGTTCACCGGGCATGACTTTCCCAATACAAAAGTTCACGGGAGATGACTTTCCCAATACAAAAGTTCACCGGGCATGACTTTCCCAATACAAAAGTTCACCGGAGATGACTTTCCCAATACAAAAGTTCACCGGAGATGACTTTTCCCATACAAAAATTCACCGGAGATGACTTTCCTAATACAAAAGTTCACCGGAGATGACTTTTCCCATACAAAAGTTCACCGGAGATGACTTTCCCAATACAAAAGTTCACCGGAGATGACTTTCCCAATACAAAAGTTCACCGGAGATGACTTTTCCCATACAAAAGTTCACCGGAGATGACTTTTCCCATACAAAAGTTCACCGGAGATGACTTTTCCCATACAAAAGTTCACCGGAGATGACTTTCCCAATACAAAAGTTCACCGGAGATGACTTTCCCAATACAAAAGTTCACCGGAGATGACTTTCCCAATATAAAAGTTCACCGGAGATGACTTTTCCCATACAAAAGTTCACCGGAGATGACTTTCCCAATACAAAAGTTCACCGGAGATGACTTTCCCAATACAAAAGTTCACCGGAGATGACTTTTCCCATACAAAAGTTCACCGGAGATGACTTTTCCCATACAAAAGTTCACCGGAGATGACTTTCCCAATACAAAAGTTCACCGGAGATGACTTTCCCAATACAAAAGTTCACCGGAGATGACTTTCCCAATACAAAAGTTCACCGGAGATGACTTTTCCCATACAAAAGTTCACCGGAGATGACTTTCCCAATACAAAAGTTCACCGGGCATGACTTTTCCCATACAAAAGTTCACCGGAGATGACTTTTCCCATACAAAAGTTCACCGGAGATGACTTTCCCAATACAAAAGTTCACCGGAGATGACTTTCCCAATACAAAAGTTCACCGGAGATGACTTTCCCAATACAAAAGTTCACCGGAGATGACTTTCCCAATACAAAAGTTCACCGGAGATGACTTTCCCAATACAAAAGTTCACCGGAGATGACTTTCCCAATACAAAAGTTCACCGGAGATGACTTTCCCATACAAAAGTTCACCGGAGATGACTTTCCCAATACAAAAGTTCACCGGAGATGACTTTCCCAATACAAAAGTTCACCGGAGATGACTTTCCCAATACAAAAGTTCACCGGAGATGACTTTCCCAATACAAAAGTTCACCGGAGATGACTTTCCCAATATAAAAGTTCACCGGAGATGACTTTCCCAATACAAAAGTTCACCGGGCATGACTTTCCCAATACAAAAGTTCACCGGAGATGACTTTCCCAATACAAAAGTTCACCGGGCATGACTTTCCCAATACAAAAGTTCACCGGAGATGACTTTCCCAATACAAAAGTTCACCGGAGATGACTTTTCCCATACAAAAGTTCACCGGAGATGACTTTCCCAATACAAAAGTTCACCGGAGATGACTTTTCCCATACAAAAGTTCACCGGAGATGACTTTCCCAATACAAAAGTTCACCGGAGATGACTTTCCCAATACAAAAGTTCACCGGAGATGACTTTCCCAATATTAAAGTTCACCGGAGATGACTTTTCCCATACAAAAGTTCACCGGAGATGACTTTCCCAATACAAAAGTTCACCGGAGATGACTTTCCCAATACAAAAGTTCACCGGAGATGACTTTTCCCATACAAAAGTTCACCGGAGATGACTTTTCCCATACAAAAGTTCACCGGAGATGACTTTTCCCATACAAAAGTTCACCGGAGATGACTTTCCCAATACAAAAGTTCACCGGAGATGACTTTCCCAATACAAAAGTTCACCGGAGATGACTTTCCCAATATAAAAGTTCACCGGAGATGACTTTTCCCATACAAAAGTTCACCGGAGATGATTTTCCCAATACAAAAGTTCACCGGAGATGACTTTCCCAATACAAAAGTTCACCGGAGATGACTTTTCCCATACAAAAGTTCACCGGAGATGACTTTTCCCATACAAAAGTTCACCGGAGATGACTTTCCCAATACAAAAGTTCACCGGAGATGACTTTCCCAATACAAAAGTTCACCGGAGATGACTTTCCCAATACAAAAGTTCACCGGAGATGACTTTTCCCATACAAAAGTTCACCGGAGATGACTTTCCCAATACAAAAGTTCACCGGAGATGACTTTCCCAATATAAAAGTTCACCGGAGATGACTTTCCCAATACAAAAGTTCACCGGAGATGACTTTCCCAATACAAAAGTTCACCGGGCATGACTTTTCCCATACAAAAGTTCACCGGAGATGACTTTCCCAATACAAAAGTTCACCGGAGATGACTTTTCCCATACAAAAGTTCACCGGAGATGACTTTTCCCATACAAAAGTTCACCGGAGATGACTTTCCCAATACAAAAGTTCACCGGGCATGACTTTCCCAATACAAAAATTCACCGGGCATGACTTTTCCCATACAAAAGTTCACCGGAGATGACTTTCCCAATACAAAAGTTCACCGGAGATGACTTTTCCCATACAAAAGTTCACCGGAGATGACTTTTCCCATACAAAAGTTCACCGGAGATGACTTTCCCAATATAAAAGTTCACCGGGCATGACTTTCCCAATACAAAAGTTCACCGGGCACGACTTTCCCAATACAAAAGTTCACCGGAGATGACTTTCCCAATATAAAAGTTCACCGGAGATGACTTTCCCAATACAAAAGTTCACCGGGCATGACTTTCCCAATACAAAAGTTCACCGGAGATGACTTTTCCCATACAAAAGTTCACAGGAGATGACTTTCCCAATACAAAAGTTCACCGGAGATGACTTTCCCAATACAAAAGTTCACCGGAGATGACTTTCCCAATATAAAAGTTCACCGGAGATGACTTTTCCCATACAAAAGTTCACCGGAGATGACTTTCCCAATACAAAAGTTCACCGGAGATGACTTTCCCAATACAAAAGTTCACCGGAGATGACTTTTCCCATACAAAAGTTCACCGGAGATGACTTTTCCCATACAAAAGTTCACCGGGCATGACTTTCCCAATACAAAAGTTCACCGGGCATGACTTTCCCAATACAAAAGTTCACCGGGCATGACTTTCCCAATACAAAAGTTCACTAGAGATGACTTTCCCAATACAAAAGTTCACCGGAGATGACTTTTCCCATACAAAAGTTCACCGGAGATGACTTTCCCAATACAAAAGTTCACCGGAGATTACTTTTCCCATACAAAAGTTCACCGGAGATGACTTTCCCAATACAAAAGTTCACCGGAGATGACTTTCCCAATACAAAAGTTCACCGGAGATGACTTTTCCCATACAAAAGTTCACCGGAGATGACTTTTCCCAATACAAAAGTTCACCGGAGATGACTTTCCCAATACAAAAGTTCACCGGAGATGACTTTCCCAATACAAAAGTTCACCGGAGATGACTTTCCCAATATAAAAGTTCACCGGAGATGACTTTCCCAATACAAAAGTTCACCGGAGATGACTTTCCCAATACAAAAGTTCACCGGAGATGACTTTTCCCATACAAAAGTTCACCGGAGATGACTTTCCCAATACAAAAGTTCACCGGAGATGACTTTTCCCATACAAAAGTTCACCGGAGATGACTTTCCCAATACAAAAGTTCACCGGAGATGACTTTTCCCATAGAAAAGTTCACCGGAGATGACTTTCCCAATACAAAAGTTCACCGGAGATGACTTTTCCCATACAAAAGTTCACCGAAGATGACTTTCCCAATACAAAAGTTCACCGGAGATGACTTTTCCCATACAAAAGTTCACCGGAGATGACTTTCCCAATACAAAAGTTCACCGCAGATGACTTTTCCCATACAAAAGTTCACCGGAGATGACTTTCCCAATACAAAAGTTCACCGGAGATGACTTTCCCAATACAAAAGTTCACCGGAGATGATTTTTCCCATACAAAAGTTCACCGGAGATGACTTTCCCAATACAAAAGTTCACCGGAGATGACTTTCCCAATACAAAAGTTCACCGGAGATGACTTTCCCAATACAAAAGTTCACCGGAGATGACTTTCCCAATACAAAAGTTCACCGGAGATGACTTTCCCAATACAAAAGTTCACCGGAGATGACTTTCCCAATACAAAAGTTCACCGGAGATGACTTTCCCAATACAAAAGTTCACCGGAGATGACTTTTCCCATACAAAAGTTCACCGGAGATGACTTTCCCAATACAAAAGTTCACCGGAGATGACTTTCCCAATACAAAAGTTCACCGGGCATGACTTTCCCAATACAAAAGATCACCGGAGATGACTTTCCCAATACAAAAGTTCACCGGGCATGACTTTCCCAATACAAAAGTTCACCGGGCATGACTTTCCCAATACAAAAGTTCACCGGAGATGACTTTCCCAATACAAAAGTTCACCGGAGATGACTTTCCCAATACAAAAGTTCACCGGAGATGACTTTCCCAATACAAAAGTTCACCGGAGATGACTTTCCCAATACAAAAGTTCACCGGGCATGACTTTCCCAATACAAAAGTTCACAGGGCATGACTTTCCCAATATAAAAGTTCACCGGGCATGACTTTCCCAATACAAAAGTTCACCGGAGATGACTTTTCCCATACAAAAGTTCACCGGAGATGACTTTCCCAATACAAAAGTTCACCGGAGATGACTTTCCCAATACAAAAGTTCACCGGAGATGACTTTTCCCATACAAAAGTTCACCGGAGATGACTTTTCCCATACAAAAGTTCACCGGAGATGACTTTCCCAATACAAAAGTTCACCGGAGATGACTTTCCCAATACAAAAGTTCACCGGGCATGACTTTCCCAATACAAAAGTTCACCGGGCATGACTTTCCCAATACAAAAGTTCACCGGAGATGACTTTCCCAATACAAAAGTTCACCGGAGATGACTTTTCCCATACAAAAGTTCACCGGAGATGACTTTCCCAATACAAAAGTTCACCGGAGATGACTTTTCCCATACAAAAGTTCACCGGAGATGACTTTCCCAATACAAAAGTTCACCGGAGATGACTTTTCCCATACAAAAGTTCACCGGAGATGACTTTCCCAATACAAAAGTTCACCGGAGATGACTTTCCCAATACAAAAGTTCACCGGGCATGACTTTCCCAATACAAAAGTTCACCGGAGATGACTTTTCCCATACAAAAGTTCACCGGAGATGACTTTCCCAATACAAAAGTTCACCGGAGATGACTTTTCCCATACAAAAGTTCACCGGAGATGACTTTCCCAATACAAAAGTTCACCGGAGATGACTTTCCCAATACAAAAGTTCACCGGAGATGACTTTTCCCATACAAAAGTTCACCGGAGATGACTTTCCCAATACAAAAGTTCACCGGAGATGACTTTTCCCATACAAAAGTTCACCGGAGATGACTTTTCCCATACAAAAGTTCACCGGAGATGACTTTTCCCATACAAAAGTTCACCGGAGATGACTTTCCCAATACAAAAGTTCACCGGAGATGACTTTCCCAATACAAAAGTTCACCGGAGATGACTTTCCCAATACAAAAGTTCACCGGGCATGACTTTCCCAATACAAAAGTTCACAGGGCATGACTTTCCCAATATAAAAGTTCACCGGGCATGACTTTCCCAATACAAAAGTTCACCGGAGATGACTTTTCCCATACAAAAGTTCACCGGAGATGACTTTCCCAATACAAAAGTTCACCGGAGATGACTTTCCCAATACAAAAGTTCACCGGAGATGACTTTTCCCATACAAAAGTTCACCGGAGATGACTTTCCCAATACAAAAGTTCACCGGAGATGACTTTCCCAATACAAAAGTTCACCGGAGATGACTTTTCCAATATAAAAGTTCACCGGAGATGACTTTTCCCATACAAAAGTTCACCGGAGATGACTTTCCCAATACAAAAGTTCACCGGGCATGACTTTCCCAATACAAAAGTTCACCGGAGATGACTTTCCCAATACAATAGTTCACCGGGCATGACTTTCCCAATACAAAAGTTCACCGGAGATGACTTTTCCCATACAAAAGTTCAGCGGAGATGACTTTCCCAATACAAAAGTTCACCGGAGATGACTTTCCCAATACAAAAGTTCACCGGAGATGACTTTCCCAATACAAAAGTTCACCGGGCATGACTTTCCCAATACAAAAGTTCACCGGAGGTGACTTTCCCATACAAAAGTTCACCGGAGATGACTTTCCCAATACAAAAGTTCAGCGGAGATGACTTTTCCCATACAAAAGTTCACCGGAGATGACTTTCCAAATACAAAAGTTTACCGGAGATGACTTTTCCCATACAAAAGTTCACCGGAGATGACTTTCCCAATACAAAAGTTCACCGGAGATGACTTTTCCCATACAAAAGTTCACCGGAGATGACTTTCCCAATACAAAAGTTCACCGGAGATGACTTTCCCAATACAAAAGTTCACCGGAGATGACTTTTCCCATACAAAAGTTCACCGGAGATGACTTTCCCAATACAAAAGTTCACCGGAGATGACTTTCCCAATACAAAAGTTCACCGGGCATGACTTTCCCAATACAAAAGTTCACCGCATGACTTTCCCAATACAAAAGTTCACCGGAGATGATTTTTCCCATACAAAAGTTCACCGGAGATGACTTTCCCAATACAAAAGTTCACCGGAGATGACTTTTCCCATACAAAAGTTCACCGGAGATGACTTTCCCAATACAAAAGATCACCGGGCATGACTTTCCCAATACAAAAGTTCACCGGAGATGACTTTCCCAATACAATAGTTCACCGGGCATGACTTTCCCAATACAAAAGTTCACCGGAGATGACTTTTCCCATACAAAAGTTCACCGGAGATGACTTTCCCAATACAAAAGTTCACCGGAGATGACTTTCCCAATACAAAAGTTCACCGGAGATGACTTTCCCAATATAAAAGTTCACCGGAGATGACTTTCCCAATACAAACGTTCACCGGAGATGACTTTCCCAACACAAAAGTTCACCGGGCATGACTTTCCCAATACAAAAGTTCACCGGAGATGACTTTCCCAATACAAAAGTTCACCGGAGATGACTTTCCCAATACAAAAGTTCACCGGAGATGACTTTCCCAATACAAAAGTTCACCGGAGACGACTTTCCCATACAAAAGTTCACCGGAGATGACTTTTCCCATACAAAAGTTCACCGGAGATGACTTTTCCTATACAAAAGTTCACCGGAGATGACTTTCCCAATACAAAAGTTCACCGGAGATGACTTTTCCCATACAAAAGTTCACCGGAGATGACTTTCCCAATACAAAAGTTCACCGGAGATGACTTTTCCCATACAAAAGTTCACCGGAGATGACTTTCCCAATACAAAAGTTCACCGGAGATGACTTTCCCAATACAAAAGTTCACCGGAGATGACTTTTCCCATACAAAAGTTCACCGGGCATGACTTTTCCCATACAAAAGTTCACCGGAGATGACTTTCCCAATACAAAAGTTCACCGGAGATGACTTTCCCAATACAAAAGTTCACCGGAGATGACTTTCCCAATACAAAAGTTCACCGGAGATGACTTTCCCAATACAAAAGTTCACCGGAGATGACTTTTCCCATACAAAAGTTCACCGGAGATGACTTTCCTAATACAAAAGTTCACCGGAGATGACTTTTCCCATACAAAAGTTCACCGGAGATGACTTTCCCAATACAAAAGTTCACCGGGCATGACTTTCCCAATACAAAAGTTCACCGGGCATGACTTTCCCAATACAAAAGTTCACCGGAGATGACTTTCCCAATACAAAAGTTCACCGGAGATGACTTTTCCCATACAAAAGTTCACCGGAGATGACTTTCCCAATACAAAAGTTCACCGGAGATGACTTTTCCCATACAAAAGTTCACCGGAGATGACTTTCCCACTACAAAAGTTCACCGGAGATGACTTTCCCAATACAAAAGTTCACCGGAGATGACTTTTCCCATACAAAAGTTCACCGGAGATTACTTTCCCAATACAAAAGTTCACCGGAGATGACTTTCCCAATACAAAAGTTCACCGGGCATGACTTTCCCAATACAAAAGTTCACCGGGCATGACTTTCCCAATACAAAAGTTCACCGGACATGACTTTCCCAATACAAAAGTTCACCGGGCATGACTTTCCCAATACAAAAGTTCACCGGAGATGACTTTCCCAATACAAAAGTTCACCGGGCATGACTTTTCCAATATAAAAGTTCACCGGAGATGACTTTTCCCATACAAAAGTTCACCGGAGATGACTTTCCCAATACAAAAGTTCACCGGGCATGACTTTCCCAATACAAAAGTTCACCGGAGATAATTTTTCCCATACAAAAGTTCACCGGAGAAGACTTTCCCAATACAAAAGTTCACCGGAGATGACTTTTCCCATACAAAAGTTCACCGGGCATGACTTTCCCAATACAAAAGTTCACCGGAAATGACTTTTCCCATACAAAAGTTCACCGGAGATGACTTTCCCAATACAAAAGTTCACCGGAGATGACTTTCCCAATACAAAAGTTCACCGGAGATGACTTTCCCAATACAAAAGTTCACCGGAGATGACTTTCCCAATACAAAAGTTCACCGGGCATGACTTTCCCAATACAAAAGTTCACCGGAGATGACTTTTCCCATACAAAAGTTCACCGGAGATGACTTTCCCAATACAAAAGTTCACCGGAGATGACTTTTCCCATACAAAAGTTCACCGGAGATGACTTTCCCAATACAAAAGTTCACCGGAGATGACTTTCCCAATACAAAAGTTCACCGGAGATGACTTTCCCAATACAAAAGTTCACCGGAGATGACTTTCCCAATACAAAAGTTCACCGGAGATGACTTTCCCAATACAAAAGTTCACCGGGCATGACTTTCCCAATACAAAAGTTCACCGGAGATGACTTTCCCAATACAAAAGTTCACCGGAGATGACTTTTCCCATACAAAAGTTCACCGGAGATGACTTTTCCCATACAAAAGTTCACCGGAGATGACTTTCCCAATACAAGAGTTCACCGGAGATGACTTTCCCAATACAAGAGTTCACCGGAGATGACTTTCCCAATACAAAAGTTCACCGGAGATGACTTTTCCCATACAAAAGTTCACCGGAGATGACTTTCCCAATACAAAAGTTCACCGGAGATGACTTTCCCAATACAAAAGTTCACCGGAGATGACTTTTCCCATACAAAAGTTCACCGGGCATGACTTTCCCAATACAAAAGTTCACCGGGCATGACTTTCCCAATACAAAAGTTCACCGGAGATGACTTTTCCCATACAAAAGTTCACCGGAGATGACTTTCCCAATACAAAAGTTCACCGGAGATTACTTTTCCCATATAAAAGTTCACCGGGCATGACTTTCCCAATACAAAAGTTCACCGGGCACGACTTTCCCAATACAAAAGTTCACCGGAGATGACTTTCCCAATATAAAAGTTCACCGGAGATGACTTTCCCAATACAAAAGTTCACCGGGCATGACTTTCCCAATACAAAAGTTCACCGGAGATGACTTTCCCAATACAAAAGTTCACCGGGCATGACTTTACCAATACAAAAGTTCACCGGAGATGACTTTCCCAATACAAAAGTTCACCGGAGATGACTTTTCCCATACAAAAGTTCACCGGAGATGACTTTCCCAATACAAAAGTTCACCGGAGATGACTTTTCCCATACAAAAGTTCACCGGAGATGACTTTCCCAATACAAAAGTTCACCGGAGATGACTTTCCCAATACAAAAGTTCACCGGAGATGACTTTCCCAATACAAAAGTTCACCGGAGATGACTTTACCAATACAAAAGTTCACCGGAGATGACTTTTCCCATACAAAAGTTCACCGGAGATGACTTTCCCAATACAAAAGTTCACCGGGCATGACTTTCCCAATACAAAAGTTCACCGGAGATGACTTTCCCAATACAAAAGTTCACCGGGCATGACTTTCCCAATACAAAAGTTCACCGGGCATGACTTTCCCAATACAAAAGTTCACCGGAGATGACTTTCCCAATACAAAAGTTCACCGGGCATGACTTTTCCAATATAAAAGTTCACCGGAGATGACTTTTCCCATACAAAAGTTCACCGGAGATGACTTTCCCAATACAAAAGTTCACCGGAGATGACTTTCCCAATACAAAAGTTCACCGGAGATGATTTTTCCCATACAAAAGTTCACCGGAGATGACTTTCCCAATACAAAAGTTCACCGGAGATGACTTTTCCCATACAAAAGTTCACCGGAGATTACTTTTCCCATACAAAAGTTCACCGGAGATGACTTTCCCAATATAAAAGTTCACCGGGCATGACTTTCCCAATACAAAAGTTCACCGGGCACGACTTTCCCAATACAAAAGTTCACCGGAGATGACTTTCCTAATATAAAAGTTCACCGGAGATGACTTTCCCAATACAAAAGTTCACCGGGCATGACTTTCCCAATACAAAAGTTCACCGGAGATGACTTTCCAAATACAAAAGTTCACCGGGCATGACTTTCCCAATACAAAAGTTCACCGGAGATGACTTTCCCAATACAAAAGTTCACCGGAGATGACTTTTCCCATACAAAAGTTCACCGGAGATGACTTTCCCAATACAAAAGTTCACCGGAGATGACTTTCCCAATACAAAAGTTCACCGGAGATGACTTTCCCAATACAAAAGTTCACCGGAGATGACTTTTCCCATACAAAAGTTCACCGGAGATGACTTTCCCAATACAAAAGTTCACCGGAGATGACTTTCCCAATACAAAAGTTCACCGGAGATGACTTTCCCAATATAAAAGTTCACCGGAGATGACTTTCCCAATACAAAAGTTCACCGGGGATGACTTTCCCAATACAAAAGTTCACCGGAGATGACTTTTCCCATACAAAAGATCACCGGAGATGACTTTTCCCATACAAAAGTTCACCGGAGATGACTTTCCCAATACAAAAGTTCACCGGAGATGACTTTCCCAATACAAAAGTTCACCGGGCATGACTTTCCCAATACAAAAGTTCACCGGAGATGACTTTTCCCATACAAAAGTTCACCGGAGATGACTTTCCCAATACAAAAGTTCACCGGAGATGACTTTCCCAATACAAAAGTTCACCGGAGATGACTTTCCCAATATAAAAGTTCACCGGAGATGACTTTCCCAATACAAAAGTTCACCGGAGATGACTTTCCCAATACAAAAGTTCACCGGAGATGACTTTCCCAATATAAAAGTTCACCGGAGATGACTTTTCCCATACAAAAGTTCACCGGAGATGACTTTCCCAATACAAAAGTTCACCGGAGATGACTTTCCCAATACAAAAGTTCACCGGAGATGACTTTTCCCATACAAAAGTTCACCGGAGATGACTTTCCCAATACAAAAGTTCACCGGAGATGACTTTCCCAATACAAAAGTTCACCGGAGATTACTTTCCCAATACAAAAGTTCACCGGAGATGACTTTCCCAATACAAAAGTTCACCGGAGATGACTTTCCCAATACAAAAGTTCACCGGAGATGACTTTTCCCATACAAAAGTTCACCGGAGATGACTTTCCCAATACAAAAGTTCACCGGAGATGACTTTCCCAATACAAAAGTTCACCGGAGATGACTTTCCCAATACAAAAGTTCACCGGGCATGACTTTCCCAATACAAAAGTTCACCGGAGATGACTTTCCCAATACAAAATTTCACCGGGCATGACTTTCCCAATACAAAAGTTCACCGGGCATGACTTTCCCAATACAAAAGTTCACCGGAGATGACTTTTCCCATACAAAAGTTCACCGGAGATGACTTTTCCAATATAAAAGTTCACCGGAGATGACTTTTCCCATACAAAAGTTCACCGGAGATGACTTTCCCAATACAAAAGTTCACCGGAGATGACTTTCCCAATACAAAAGTTCACCGGAGATGACTTTTCCCATACAAAAGTTCACCGGAGATGACTTTCCCAATACAAAAGTTCACCGGAGATGACTTTTCCCATACAAAAGATCACCGGAGATGACTTTCCCAATACAAAAGTTCACCGGAGATGACTTTCCCAATACAAAAGTTCACCGGAGATGACTTTCCCAATACAAAAGTTCACCGGGCATGACTTTCCCAATACAAAAGTTCACCGGGCATGACTTTCCCAATACAAAAGTTCACCGGAGATGACTTTCCCATACAAAAGTTCACCGGAGATGACTTTCCGAATACAAAAGTTCACCGGAGATGACTTTTCCCATACAAAAGTTCACCGAAAATGACTTTTCCCATACAAAAGTTCACCGGAGATGACTTTTCCCAATACAAAAGTTTACCGGGCATGACTTTCCCAATACAAAAGTTCACCGGAGATGACTTTCCAAATACAAAAGTTCACCGGGCATGACTTTCCCAATACAAAAGTTCACCGGAGATGACTTTCCCAATACAAAAGTTCACCGGAGATGACTTTTCCCATACAAAAGTTCACCGGAGATGACTTTCCCAATACAAAAGTTCACCGGAGATGACTTTCCCAATACAAAAGTTCACCGGAGATGACTTTTCCCATACAAAAGTTCACCGGAGATGACTTCCCAATACAAAAGTTCACCGGAGATGACTTTCCCAATACAAAAGTTCACCGGGCATGACTTTCCCAATACAAAAGTTCACCGGAGATGACTTTCCCAATACAAAAGTTCACCGGAGATGACTTTTCCCATACAAAAGTTCACCGTAGATGACTTTCCCAATACAAAAGTTCACCGGAGATGACTTTTCCCATACAAAAGTTCACCGGAGATGACTTTCCCAATACAAAAGTTCACCGGAGATGACTTTCCCAATACAAAAGTTCACCGGAGATGACTTTCCCAATATAAAAGTTCACCGGAGATGACTTTTCCCATACAAAAGTTCACCGTAGATGACTTTCCCAATACAAAAGTTCACCGGAGATGACTTTCCCAATACAAAAGTTCACCGGAGATGACTTTTCCCATACAAAAGTTCACCGGAGATGACTTTCCCAATACAAAAGTTCACCGGAGATGACTTTCCCAATACAAAAGTTCACCGGAGATGACTTTCCCAATACAAAAGTTCACCGGAGATGACTTTCCCAATACAAAAGTTCACCGGGCATGACTTTCCCAATACAAAAGTTCACCGGGCATGACTTTCCCAATACAAAAGTTCACCGGAGATGACTTTTCCCATACAAAAGTTCACCGGAGATGACTTTTCCAATATAAAAGTTCACCGGAGATGACTTTTCCCATACAAAAGTTCACCGGAGATGACTTTCCCAATCCAAAAGTTCACCGGAGATGACTTTCCCAATACAAAAGTTCACCGGAGATGACTTTTCCCATACAAAAGTTCACCGGAGATGACTTTCCCAATACAAAAGTTCACCGGAGATGACTTTTCCCATACAAAATTTCACCGGAGATGACTTTCCCAATACAAAAGTTCACCGAAGATGACTTTCCCAATACAAAAGTTCACCGGAGATGACTTTCCCAATACAAAAGTTCACCGGGCATGACTTTTCCATTACAAAAGTTCACCGGGCATGACTTTCCCAATACAAAAGTTCACCGGAGATGACTTTTCCCATACAAAAGTTCACCGGAGATGACTTTCCGAATACAAAAGTTCACCGGAGATGACTTTTCCCATACAAAAGTTCACCGGAGATGACTTTTCCCAATACAAAAGTTCACCGGGATGACTTTCCCAATACAAAAGTTCACCGGGCATGACTTTCCCAATACAAAAGTTCACCGGGCATGATTTTCCCAATACAAAAGTTCACCGGAGATGACTTTTCCCATACAAAAGTTCACCGGAGATGACTTTCCCAATACAAAAGTTCACCGGAGATGACTTTTCCCATACAAAAGTTCACCGGAGATGACTTTCCCAATACAAAAGTTCACCGGAGATGACTTTTCCCATACAAAAGTTCACCGGAGATGACTTTCCCAATACAAAAGTTCACCGGGCATGACTTTCCCAATACAAAAGTTCACCGGAGATGACTTTCCCAATACAAAAGTTCACCGGGCATGACTTTCCCAATACAAAAGTTCACCGGAGATGACTTTCCCAATACAAAAGTTCACCGGGCATGACTTTTCCAATATAAAAGTTCACCGGAGATGACTTTTCCCATACAAAAGTTCACCGGAGATGACTTTCCCAATACAAAAGTTCACCGGAGATGACTTTCCCAATACAAAAGTTCACCGGAGATGATTTTTCCCATGCAAAAGTTCACCGGAGATGACTTTCCCAATACAAAAGTTCACCGGAGATAACTTTTCCCATACAAAAGTTCACCGGAGATGACTTTTCCCATACAAAAGTTCACCGGAGATGACTTTCCCAATACAAAAGTTCACCGGGC
The DNA here is from genome assembly GCF_047663935.1 of Musca autumnalis. NCBI lineage: Eukaryota > Metazoa > Arthropoda > Insecta > Diptera > Muscidae > Musca > Musca autumnalis. The sequence goes on from NW_027412104.1 coordinate 62,773, forward strand.
ATGACTTTCCCAATACAAAAGTTCACCGGGCACGACTTTCCCAATACAAAAGTTCACCGGAGATGACTTTCCCAATATAAAAGTTCACCGGAGATGACTTTCCCAATACAAAAGTTCACCGGGCATGACTTTCCCAATACAAAAGTTCACCGGAGATGACTTTCCCAATACAAAAGTTCACCGGGCATGACTTTCCCAATACAAAAGTTCACCGGAGATGACTTTCCCAATACAAAAGTTCACCGGAGATGACTTTTCCCATACAAAAGTTCACCGGAGATGACTTTCCCAATACAAAAGTTCACCGGAGATGACTTTCCCAATACAAAAGTTCACCGGAGATGACTTTCCCAATACAAAAGTTCACCGGAGATGACTTTTCCCATACAAAAGTTCACCGGAGATGACTTTCCCAATACAAAAGTTCACCGGAGATGACTTTCCCAATACAAAAGTTCACCGGAGATGACTTTCCCAATATAAAAGTTCACCGGAGATGACTTTCCCAATACAAAAGTTCACCGGAGATGACTTTCCCAATACAAAAGTTCACCGGAGATGACTTTTCCCATACAAAAGTTCACCGGAGATGACTTTTCCCATACAAAAGTTCACCGGAGATGACTTTCCCAATACAAAAGTTCACCGGAGATGACTTTCCCAATACAAAAGTTCACCGGGCATGACTTTCCCAATACAAAAGTTCACCGGAGATGACTTTCCCAATACAAAAGTTCACCGGAGATGACTTTTCCCATACAAAAGTTCACCGGAGATGACTTTCCCAATACAAAAGTTCACCGGAGATGACTTTTCCCATACAAAAGTTCACCGGAGATGACTTTCCCAATACAAAAGTTCACCGGAGATGACTTTTCCCATACAAAAGTTCACCGGAGATGACTTTCCCAATACAAAAGTTCACCGGAGATGACTTTTCCCATACAAAAGTTCACCGGAGATGACTTTCCCAATACAAAAGTTCACCGGAGATGACTTTTCCCATACAAAAGTTCACCGGAGATGACTTTCCCAATACAAAAGTTCACCGGAGATGACTTTCCCAATACAAAAGTTCACCGGAGATGACTTTCCCAATAAAAAAGTTCACCGGAGATTTCTTTTCCCATACAAAAGTTCACCGGAGATGACTTTCCCAATACAAAAGTTCACCGGAGATGACTTTCCCAATACAAAAGTTCACCGGAGATGACTTTTCCCATACAAAAGTTCACCGGAGATGACTTTCCCAATACAAAAGTTCACCGGAGATGACTTTCCCAATACAAAAGTTCACCGGAGATGACTTTTCCCATACAAAAGTTCACCGGAGATGACTTTCCCAATACAAAAGTTCACCGGAGATGACATTCCCAATACAAAAGTTCACCGGAGATGACTTTCCCAATACAAAAGTTCACCGGGCATGACTTTCCCAATACAAAAGTTCACCGGAGATGACTATCCCAATACAAAAGTTCACCGGGCATGACTTTCCAATACAAAAGTTCACCGGGCATGACTTTCCCAATACAAAAGTTCACCGGAGATGACTTTTCCCATACAAAAGTTCACCGGAGATGACTTTTCCAATATAAAAGTTCACCGGAGATGACTTTTCCCATACAAAAGTTCACCGGAGATGACTTTCCCAATACAAAAGTTCACCGGAGATGACTTTCCCAATACAAAAGTTCACCGGAGATGACTTTTCCCATACAAAAGTTCACCGGAGATGACATTCCCAATACAAAAGTTCACCGGAGATGACTTTTCCCATACAAAAGTTCACCGGAGATGACTTTCCCAATACAAAAGTTCACCGGAGATGACTTTCCCAATACAAAAGTTCACCGGAGATGACTTTCCCAATACAAAAGTTCACCGGGCATGACTTTCCCAATACAAAAGTTCACCGGGCATGACTTTCCCAATACAAAAGTTCACCGGAGATGACTTTTCCCATACAAAAGTTCACCGGAGATGACTTTCCCAATACAAAAGTTCACCGGAGATGACTTTTCCCATACAAAAGTTCACCGGAGATGACTTTTCCCATACAAAAGTTCACCGGAGATGACTTTTCCCAATACAAAAGTTCACCGGAGATGACTTTCCCAATACAAAAGTTCACCGGGCATGACTTTCCCAATACAAAAGTTCACCGGGCATGACTTTCCCAATACAAAAGTTCACCGGAGATGACTTTTCCCATACAAAAGTTCACCGGAGATGACTTTCCCAATACAAAAGTTCACCGGAGATGACTTTTCCCATACAAAAGTTCACCGGAGATGACTTCCCAATACAAAAGTTCACCGGAGATGACTTTCCCAATACAAAAGTTCACCGGAGATGACTTTCCCAATACAAAAGTTCACCGGAGATGACTTTTCCAATATAAAAGTTCACCGGAGATGACTTTTCCCATACAAAAGTTCACCGGAGATGACTTTCCCAATATAAAAGTTCACCGGGCATGACTTTCCCAATACAAAAGTTCACCGGAGATGACTTTCCCAATACAAAAGTTCACCGGAGATGACTTTTCCCATACAAAAGTTCACCGGAGATGACTTTCCCAATACAAAAGTTCACCGGAGATGACTTTTCCCATTCAAAAGTTCACCGGAGATGACTTTCCCAATACAAAAGTTCACCGGAGATGACTTTTCTCATACAAAAGTTCACCGGAGATGACTTTCCCAATACAAAAGTTCACCGGAGATGACCTTTCCAATATAAAAGTTCACCGGAGATGACTTTCCCTATACAAAAGTTCACCGGAGATGACTTTCCCAATACAAAAGTTCACCGGAGATGACTTTCCCAATATAAAAGTTCACCGGGCATGACTTTCCCAATACAAAAGTTCACCGAAGATGACTTTCCCAATAAAAAAGTTCACCGGAGATGACTTTCCCAATACAAAAGTTCACCGGAGAAGACTTTCCCAATATAAAAGTTCACCGGAGATGACTTTTCCCATACAAAAGTTCACCGGAGATGACTTTCCCAATACAAAAGTTCACCGGAGATGACTTTTCCCATACAAAAGTTCACCGGAGATGACTTTCCCAATACAAAAGTTCACCGGAGATGACTTTTCCCATAGAAAAGTTCACCGGAGATGACTTTCCCAATACAAAAGTTCACCGGAGATGACTTTCCCAATACAAAAGTTCACCGGAGATGACTTTCCCAATACAAAAGTTCACCGGAGATGACTTTTCCCATACAAAAGTTCACCGGGCATGACTTTCCCAATACAAAAGTTCACCGGAGATGACTTTCCCAATACAAAAGTTCACCGGGCATGACTTTCCCAATACAAAAGTTCACCGGAGATGACTTTTCCCATACAAAAGTTCACCGGAGATGACTTTCCCAATACAAAAGTTCACCGGAGATGACTTTTCCCATACAAAAGTTCACCGGAGATGACTTTCCCAATACAAAAGTTCACCGGAGATGACTTTCCCAATACAAAAGTTCACCGGAGATGACTTTCCCAATACAAAAGTTCACAGGAGATGACTTTTCCAATATAAAAGTTCACCGGAGATGACTTTCCCAATATAAAAGTTCACCGGGCATGACTTTCCCAATACAAAAGTTCACCGGAGATGACTTTTCCCATACAAAAGTTCACCGGAGATGACTTTCCCAATATAAAAGTTCACCGGAGATGACTTTCCCAATATAAAAGTTCACCGGGCATGACTTTCCCAATACAAAAGTTCACCGGAGATGACTTTCCCAATACAAAAGTTCACCGGAGATGACTTTTCCCATACAAAAGTTCACCGGAGATGACTTTCCCAATACAAAAGTTTACCGGAGATGACTTTTCCCATACAAAAGTTCACCGGAGATGACTTTCCCAATACAAAAGTTCACCGGAGATGACTTTCCCAATACAAAAGTTCACCGGAGATGACTTTCCCAATACAAAAGTTCACCGGAGATGACTTTCCCAATACAAAAGTTCACCGGAGATGACTTTTCCGATACAAAAGTTCACCGGAGATGACTTTCCCAATACAAAAGTTCACCGGAGATGACTTTTCCCATACAAAAGTTCACCGGAGATGACTTTCCCAATACAAAAGTTCACCGGAGATGACTTTTCCCATACAAAAGTTCACCGGAGATGACTTTCCCAATACAAAAGTTCACCGGAGATGACTTTTCCCATACAAAAGTTCACCGGAGATGACTTTCCCAATACAAAAGTTCACCGGAGATGACTTTTCCCATACAAAAGTTCACCGGAGATGACTTTCCCAATACAAAAGTTCACCGGAGATGACTTTCCCAATACAAAAGTTCACCGGAGATGACTTTCCCAATACAAAAGTTCACCGGAGATGACTTTTCCCATACAAAAGTTCACCGGGCATGACTTTCCCAATACAAAAGTTCACCGGGCATGATTTTCCCAATACAAAAGTTCACCGGGCATGACTTTCCCAATACAAAAGTTCACCGGAGATGACTTTTCCCATACAAAAGTTCACCGGAGATGACTTTTCCCATACAAAAGTTCACCGGAGATGACTTTCCCAATACAAAAGTTCACCGGAGATGACTTTCCCAACACAAAAGTTCACCGGAGATGACTTTCCCAATACAAAAGTTCACCGGGCATGACTTTCCCAATACAAAAGTTCACCGGGCATGACTTTCCCAATACAAAAGTTCACCGGAGATGACTTTCCCATACAAAAGTTCACTGGAGATGACTTTTCCCATACAAAAGTTCACCGGAGATGACTTTTCCCATACAAAAGTTCACCGGAGATGACTTTTCCCATACAAAAGTTCACCGGAGATGACTTTCCCAATACAAAAGTTCACCGGAGATGACTTTTCCCATACAAAAGTTCACCGGAGATGACTTTCCCAATACAAAAGTTCACCGGAGATGACTTTTCCCATACAAAAGTTCACCGGAGATAACTTTCCCAATACAAAAGTTCACCGGAGATGACTTTTCCCATACAAAAGTTCACCGGAGATGACTTTCCCAATACAAAAGTTCACCGGAGATGACTTTCCCAATACAAAAGTTCACCGGAGATGACTTTTCCCATACAAAAGTTCACCGGAGATGACTTTCCCAATACAAAAGTTCACCGGAGATGACTTTTCCCATACAAAAGTTCACCGGAGATGACTTTCCCAATACAAAAGTTCACCGGAGATGACTTTCCCAATACAAAAGTTCACCGGAGATGACTTTCCCAATACAAAAGTTCACCGGAGATGACTTTCCCAATACAAAAGTTCACCGGAGATGACTTTCCCAATACAAAAGTTCACCGGAGATGACTTTCCCAATACAAAAGTTCACCGGAGATGACTTTTCCCATACAAAAGTTCACCGGAGATGACTTTCCCAATACAAAAGTTCACCGGAGATGACTTTCCCAATACAAAAGTTCACCGGAGATGACTTTCCCAATACAAAAGTTCACCGGAGATGACTTTCCCAATACAAAAGTTCACCGGGCATGACTTTTCCAATATAAAAGTTCACCGGAGATGACTTTCCCAATACAAAAGTTCACCGGAGATGACTTTCCCAATACAAAAGTTCACCGGGCATGACTTTCCCAATACAAAAGTTCACCGGAGATGACTTTCCCAATACAAAAGTTCACCGGAGATGACTTTCCCAATACAAAAGTTCACCGGAGATGACTTTCCCAATACAAAAGTTCACCGGAGATGACTTTCCCATACAAAAGTTCACCGGAGATGACTTTCCCATACAAAAGTTCACCGGAGATGACTTTCCCAATACAAAAGTTCACCGGAGATGACTTTCCCAATACAAAAGTTCACCGGAGATGACTTTCCCAATACAAAAGTTCACCGGAGATGACTTTCCCAATACAAAAGTTCACCGGGCATGACTTTTCCAATATAAAAGTTCACCGGAGATGACTTTCCCAATACAAAAGTTCACCGGAGATG